>NC_133616.1:28348191-28560691 GCF_964106895.1 Numenius arquata | reverse complement strand
ATGGAAAACATTCCCATCAAATATGAGAAAAGGATTACGGCACTATATCAAACGAGCATTTCAGCCTGAACGCCCGGTGTGCAGCCAAGCGAGAGAGGGGCCCCCGGCCCTAAGCCAGCCCCTCCGCCGCGCCGGCCCGGCCCGGCCCGGGAGCCGGCAGCCGCCCTCCCGCCCGCCGTGGCGGAGCGCCCCGCGGGCCCCGCTCCTGCTCGTGGTGGTGGTAGGCGGGGCGGGGGGGGGACAACTTTCCACCCCGCCGCCCCCTCCGAGCCGGCACTCGCACCCCGCTTCTTCGTTTTGAGGGAACGGATTCCCGGGGGCGGCTGCACACCATCTCTTACGCGCCCCTCTCAGTTTTGAGGCGGTTGAATATTTATTCGTTCCGCGGAGGAGGCGCTGCCGGTGTATTTCTCTCCCCTCGACGGGGACCCACGAGTGTGTAAGATGCCCCGCGGCGGAGGCCAGTTCGCGGAACGGAGGGCTGCTGGGCTGCCCGGGCGCAGTGCGCGCACCCCGGCGGCAAAGAAACGGAGATCCCACCGGCTCTGCGGGAAAACGGACCGTTCCCCACACCGGCTCCGATTCACCTCCTCGCCTTGGTGCCACTGACCGGCACCAAAGGGCGTTTCCGATGGGGCTTTCATCCTCCCTCACATAGCCCTGGGGAGAAAGATCTCCGTGGGTCCCTCTTCCCCTAGAAGTAGAAAAGTAATTAGGAAAGAGACAAGTGATGAATATATCACGCAAATACCTTCGTGGCACACGCTGTGCTTTTTATTCTCTCCGGCGAAATACATCTCAAGTTTTACATCTGATTTTCTAATTACGTACCCTCGTTAAATGGTTTATTTCGTAGAGCGGTTACAGTGGAGAGGTGCCTGAGAAGAGATCTTTGGGCAGCGAAACGGGTTCAAGTGCGAGTAGCATCCCCTGCGGACTCTGTGCCGCTAAGTACCGGTGCGCAGGCCGATAAACGCAGTGAATTTGTTTCCCCCCCAGCCGATATTCCTATACCTTCTTTCACTAATACATTACATCTGGATTTAAACTTCTCGCTGCCCTATTGGAAATACCTGCGTTTCAGCGAGAAACCTCCTCATGGACGGAGATACAGAAAATTATCACCCCTCCGCATCGAATACATCAAATAAGTTGCAAGCAATTCAGCTTGCCCTGAATTACACGTGCCTTTCGATAGCCACCGTTTGCACTTAAGTCGCTGCCTTGGCGATGGAGGCCGGAGAGCCCGCGGATAGCGCGGGCAGGGATTGGGGGGGGGGGGGGGAGAGGGCGGGGAGCAGGCAGCCATCCCCCAGCTGCCCGGCTCCGCGCCGCGATCCCGCGGGGACGCGGGCACATCTGCTCCCGGGCAGCTTCACAACTTCGGTAAAACTTTGGGCCCGGAAACTCCCGCAGCGCCGCGCCAACAGGCGGTTTTGCGGAGCAGCCACACGCCGAGCTGCCGCTCGCAGTGTCCCTTGGGGCTTCAGAGACCCCCCCCTCTCGCGCGGGGTCCAAACGCCCCCTCCGGACTTTGAGATCCCGGCTCCGTGGGGCCGGTCCGGAGCCCGAGGAAACCGCCCAGAGCCCGCTCGCCCCCAGCCCCGGGCCCTTCCGCGGGGCGAGCAGTGCGGGGGGCGTGGGTGGGAGGCATCAGCCCCGGTCCCGGCCTGCTGGGGGACGGACCACTTCGGCACAGCGCGGGCAGCCCCGCCGCCCCCGACGGCGGGGCAGAGCGGCCCCCCCAACCTCCTTCCCTCCTCCCTTTCCCTGCCTCCCTCCCTCCCTCCCTCCCTCTCTCCCTCCTTCTCTCCCTCCATCCCCCCGGCGGCGGCGGGGACGGTGGGTGGCGGAGGGGGGCGGGCGGGGGGCGGGGGCGGGCGGAGGGGCGCTGGGCTCGGCGGGGCGGCGCGGGCGGCGGCAGTGTCGCACCGGCCGGCGGCAGCGCTCTGCCCGCCGGTGCCACCGCGGCGGGCGGCGGCTACCCCCGCCGGCCTGGGGCCGGGGCCGCGCCCCCCGCCGAGCCCCCGGGCAGAGCCGCCCGCCTCCCCTCCTCTCCTCCGCCGCCCCGGCCTCCGCCCGCCCCCGCTGCCCCCTTCTCCGCCCCGGAGCCGGCCGGGCTCCTCCCGCGGGCATGAACGGCTACGGCTCCCCGTACCTCTACATGGGCGGCCCGGTGTCGCAGCCGCCGCGGGCTCCGCTGCAGCGGACGCCCAAATGCGCCCGGTGCCGCAACCACGGCGTGCTGTCCTGGCTGAAGGGCCACAAGCGCTACTGCCGCTTCAAGGACTGCACCTGCGAGAAGTGCATCCTCATCATCGAGCGGCAGCGGGTGATGGCCGCGCAGGTGGCGCTGCGACGGCAGCAGGCCAACGAGAGCCTGGAGAGCCTCCTCCCGGACTCCCTGCGCGCCCTCCCGGGCCCGCCGGGCAGCGCCGAGCCCCCCGCCCCGCCGCCGGGGCCGCCTCCCTGCGCCGCGCCGCCGCGGGCCCCCGCCGAGCTGGCCGCCGCCGCCGCCCTGCGATGGGCCGCCGAGCCGACCCCCGCGCTCCCGGGGCCGCTCCCCAAAGCAGGTGAGGCCGGGCCGGGCCGGGCGCCGGGGGGATGCGCGGGGCTCTCCCGGGGAAGGAGGAGGAGGAAGAGGAGAAGGGAGGGCAGCGCCCGGGCCGGCACACCGACGGGTGGGTGTCAGGGGGTGGGAGGCGAGGATTTTCGCTTCCTCCCGACGGCCGCCGTGGGAATGGGAAGGAGGGAAAGCCCGGTGGGTGCGCTTCGACGCTCTTAAAAAGCCGGGAGCATTTTAAAAGCTCCGGGCCCGCTCCTCAGGCGGGCTCGCAGCGGAGGGGACCGGCAAACGCCGCCGCTGCCAACCGGCTCCGCGACGTGCCGCTCGTGGGCCCGTTCCCCCAGGCCGTCCGGGAAGCGGCCGCATCCCGCGTGGGTCGCACCCGCACGTCCCTCTGCCGTTCCTGGTCCCGCTGAGCCGTCTGGAGCCGCTTCCCGCACCCAGGGAGGGCATCGGGCTGCGGGACCTCGTCCGGGACAAAACCTCCACGGCCAGCTTTGGGTCAAAAGCGGCGCCGGGAGCCGGAGGGTTTCTGCTGAGAAAGGAGGGCCGGGGTGCGGTGGGGGGGCGGCAGGGGACTAGCGGGGGCGACCCGGTTGTTTCGGCTTCCCTCCTCCTCCGGCGTGTCCCGCCGGGCCGCCCGGGGCGCCTTTCGGAAGGTCGGGGATCCCGACCCAGAAACCGCCTCCCGCAACCGGCAACTTTTGAGGGCGACCTACCGGTAATACACATTTATGGACGCAAAACTAACGCTCCGGCGCCGCCGTTCCCTTCTCCGCGCCATGTCTGAGCGGGAGCCGACAGCCTTCCCCGACGGGGATGCCCGGCAGCCCGCTGGCAGCCCGCTCCGCTGACCAGCGGCGACTGCGGAGAAATTTTACCCGGTACCCCGAGCGGGGAATGGCAAACCCCGGGGGCTCCCGCACGTTTCGGCTCCGTATGGCTCGCTGCCGGCCGGCCGGAGCACGGCGGGGCCGTGTGCGGGAGGGGGACCAGCCGGTCTCTCTCCGAGGGCAGGGGTATGGAGCTGGTCCGGCCCTGGAGGCGTCCGCCGGGGCCCCGGCCCGGGGCTCTGCTCCTCCTGCTCTGGGGAAGACACAACGCCGAGCCCGAGGCGGCGGCACGGCCGGGTGCGTCGGTGTGGCGAGGTTGCCGGTGGTCTGGGACTCGCTTCCCCTTGGCCCCGGCCCTCGACATCACCCGCCCCCCCGCTCTTCCTCCCCCTCCCTCCCATCTCCGCCCGGTTCCGCCGGCCTTTCCCCAGGGACGGGGCTTTGGGGTCCCTCCGCCCTCCCCCCCAAATGTCCGTCTGGCCGCAGCCTCCCGGCGGCGCGGAGCCTCTCTATCCCCCGCACCGCGGCGGCAGTTAGCCAGGGCAGGGACCCCGTGGGGCGGGGGGGGAAGGCCGGGGGGAAAAAGAAAGAGGAAAAAAAAAAAAAAAAAAGCCGCCTTGGCTCCTTCCAGAAAGTGAAACAAATAAACTTCGCCAGCAGGATATAAATCTGGCGGATAGGAACGGTATTGACTTGCACGCCCAACTTTTCTTCCCCCTGATATATGAACTTCCCAGCTTAAAAGATTACAGTAATCACGGGAGGACAGTGTAAATCGAATCCGATAGCAATAACTTTTGGGGAAGGTCAGGCTCAAGTGAAATGTTACCAAGCAACAGGCATTTTGTTTGCAAAATACAATCAAAGTGTATTGATGAGAAATTCTTCCTTGCCAGCCAGTCAGCACTTTCTGCTAACAGCTTTACGGGGTGGGGAGGGAAGAACGGAGGAGATCTTCATAAATCAAGGCCCGCAGCGTCGCGCCGTCCCCCGCCCCCGCCCGCGGTGGAGCAGGGGTAGGGGGAGGCCGGGGCACTCCGGGACCGGGACTGTGGGTGTCGGGAAGCAGCCCCGGTTGCACAGACCTCACCCTCGGGGTCCCCGGCCTCCGATTGTTACAGAGGTTTTGTTTGGGGTTTGTTTGGGTTTTTCCCCCACCCCCCCGCTTTTTGTGAACACGGGCATGAGAGAGAGCAAAGCGGGAAATGATCTCCTCGGGCTGTCCGCCTGTCACCTGCCACCAGACACGGTTTAACCAGATAACCTGTTTATTTCCGACCTTCCTGTGTGCTCTCAACGGCACGGCTTTCTCTTTCTCTTCCCTCTCTCCCCACCTACCTGTATTAAAACCATCGTCAGAACACAGGGTGTAATTATTGGCACCCCCAGTTCACCCCGTTTGTAACACCACCCCACCCACCCCCCGACATTAATCTCCTGGAAGTTGGTGGGGTGGTTTGTTTTTTTTTTGTTTTTTTTTTTGTTTGTTTGTTTGTTTTTTCAGTACGGAGGAGGTATTTCCCGATATACGGTAAAATCAGATGCATTTATTTTTATTTCTGCCAGAACGGGTCACTTCGGTGGGACACTTGCAAAGTTCTGTTCTGTGCAAATAACGCGCCGAGAAACTACCCCTGTTACGTCTGCCTGTGGTAACCCGGAATAATTCCTCCTCCTGACACTGTGCTCGTGAATTTTGATCTCCCACATGAGACTGTGTCACATTTCTCTGTCTTACTATTAGTTACCGAGGCTTGTAAACAATTAATATAATGTTATATTGAGTCTTCTGTTAATTTCAGAGCCAGCTTCTTAATGCAACACAGCAGTTTCTGTGTTAGGTTCGTAACAGTGACTAGTCTCCTGCAAAGTACATTAAACCTTTGAAGATAGGGAAGAAAGTCTGGAGTGAAAGTAATTTTTAAAAAACAAACAAACAGCAAAACAACAACAAAAAAAACCTCAAAGCAAACAAGCAACCAACCAACCACAAGAACAACAACAAACAACCAACAAAAAAACCCCAATCCAAACAAAAGCACAAAATCCCCATACCAAAACCCAATAAAAACAAACACCAAACAAAAAGCTTCACTGCAATAAACCTCGTAAGTTTTACACGACCTTAGCTTTATGTGGCTATATGCTAGTTCTGGTATCATTCCACTCTAGTAACAGAAATAGGGAAAATAGCAGACGTTTTCGGGATCCAAGAAAATATGTGTTGCAGAAGAGCTGTCCTAACAATCAAAGTGCAAGCTGTTTTAACAGAGAGTCAGCTGTGGGAATATCAAGGAAGCAAATTTGGTTCCAAAGTATTAGACCAAGTTTTCCAGACGAGTTATTAACTTCAGGAGAACAGCTTCTCTCTCTCACCCATTTTACTTTTATTTGGCCCCTTTACAGTATTTGACTCACGATCCTTAATGTATAAATAGGCAGGGAAAAATTCGGATATACATCGATCCAAATTCGCAGCAGCTTTATTTATTAATGTAGATTTTACCGTGGATGCACGCAGGATTCTCCCACTGTACCGTGTTTCATGTGTATCTGTATTTGCACTGCATCTCTGTAGACCTGGGTATGTATCTGTCTCTGCATGCATATTATTTGATGAATGCTCCCCATCGTTTATATGAGTGAGAAAACAATTTCCCTAGTTTCCTCAGGGCTGGCAAAATGAATACTTGAATGCAGGCAGTTTAAAATAGCAGGCGTGGAGGAAAAAAGCACAACAAAACACAACGTCCAAATAAAAAATGCCATAAAAAGTGTCGGAGGATGAGGTTTCTTTCTGAAAGCCTAGCACATCCTCGTGTAAAGCTTACGAGTGGCGCAAAAGGTACTTTTGACTAGGAGCAGCGGGTTGTATATTTCGAACAAAAAATTAATATTTTTGTACCTGACAATGTAGGTATTTGGGATTAATATATGCATGCAATATTCCGACAATTCGGTGCCCACATAAAGACATTTATAATGCGTCTTCCCAAATCTTCTTTTTTATTTAACGATTGCTGCTTTGTGCTCGTTTTAAACAAACGAAAACCCCGATCTCGGCCATTCCCACGAAGAGGTGGGGACAGTCCCCGCAGGACGGTTTCCGCCTGGCCCTCCCCGCGCCGTGAGCGCGGCGGGGAAGTGGTGTTTCCGAGGAGGAAAAAGCATAGTGGAATACACGACCTGCCAGGCAGGGAAGCACCGGGAACCCGCCCGGTAAAGCCGGCGGCGCCCGAAGCCCCAGTGTGGGGCCGTGTGACACCGAGCACCGGGGTCGGGACACGCTGGGGGACACCGCCCGGCACCCGCACCGACAAGCGCTTTTAAAAAGGCAGAGGGGAAAAAAAAAAAAACCAAACCAAAAACAAGGTAGCATCCAAACACAGTGTTTACCAAGGAAGGGTAACCCTCTTTGTGTTAATAGAGGCATTTTGATTCAAATCGCCGAAATCTCATTTTACGGGTCTGACCCCGTGAGCCCAGCAGTCCGGTGAGATGCGGCGCTGTGATCTGTGCTGTGCGAGGAGCCTGTCCCTGTGCGAGGCTAAAAGTCGGGATCTGTGCAGTCCGCTGATGACAGAGATGGTAACTTCAGTGGGATGGGTTTTCGGAATTTGAAGAAAAATTTTAGCCTAGCCTCATAAGGATACTTTTAAAGGTACTGAAAACTAAACAAACCTGAAATATCTTGAAAATTATAAACTGTAAGGATCGAGGAGTGTATTAGGAAAATCTAATTGATTTCCCGCCCCCCGCTCCCCCCAACATATATTTGCTCCTCAGTGATACTTGTTATGAGCCCACAAAAATACACTGGAAAATGGCAGTAGTTCTGAAATACGCTCTACCTGCATGTGGTCCATTTGGTAATATTGGGTATCACAGTGCAATCTATTTATGCGTAAATTAGGACCATCGTCTCTCTTAAATGCCTCTCTTATCTCTGGTAAGACAGGGACAGAGGTAATTAGCTGTCCTCAGACTGCCCGGTCTATGCTCCATGTATAAATTGCCCATTCACTCAGATGTGAATTATTCTTAACATGCCATCCTTTGTAATAAATGCTTCATTATGAACATGTGAAGGGATTAGGAGGGAGAGGTAGCGTGAGCCTCACGTTTTTTTCTAATAACGGATGAGCTATTCCCGGGGGTTTTACCACCTCATCAAAAGGACACATGTTGCCAGTTTGGTACCGGCAATCATTTCCTGCATTCGCCTTTGGCTCCTAAGACATGATTGATGCACTGAGTGTATAAAGAAGAGCATACATACATTGCCTTCTCTGTAATATATCTACATGAAGAGTTACTGCTTCTCCAAGCCCTCAGAAGCGCATCCATATTGCTCAGCTCCACTCCCATGCTCGCTGCCTGCAGCCCAAGCTAGCAGCATCCCACAGCTCTGTAGGATGGCCCATGACTTTTGCCTGGTACAGCTATCCTCAGGAGAACTTCCCTTTGCCACGCTGTCTGTCAGGCTGTGCTCTGCCAGGATCTCGTACTGATTTATAGCTTCCATTCGGGTGAGTGAATGTTCAGCCCAGCTTTGCTCAGACCCTGCCTCCTTTCTCAAGGTGGGTAAATTGCACTAGTAGAGCTTGTCTCGAGCTGATCTGTTCAGCTCTAAGCTTAGCCTGCTGCATGGGGAAATGCTCTGCCCGTTGCTAGGGTGAGAGGGAGGCAGGACCGTCTGTGGTGAGCAGCAAGGCTCAGGCACTTACACACCTTTAAGTTGTTCCATCTCAATTGGGCGGGGTGGTCATCAGCACATTTTAGGAACCTTTGCCTGCTTCCTATAGCTTCTTCATCTGTTTGGGCTGATGACCAGGGACTTGGGAAACCAAGCAAATAGTTGTGTTGGTTTCTGCAGGTTGTCTTTCACATTCTTGTGTTCAAAAGCATACCCTGTGCAGTTAAAGCAGGCTCTGTCGGCCGCAGCTTGGACAATGAGCCTTTCCTCAGACACTGAGGCTTCTCAGGGAGATCATCATTGTGTTGTATGATGGAGGCCAGCAGAACAGCATCCTTGGGAAATGACTGTGAACAATTTCAAGCAAATACATTGCCTCCCTTGTGCATAAACTGTGAAAGCTGTCAACCTTGCTTCTTCTTTTCTTTCTGACAAGCAGTTTTATTTCAAAGATTTCCATATGCTTGCCAGGTGTTATCGAAGTGACCAGAGACTTGGACTACCCCCATTTTTGAGTGTCCATCTGGAGACAGTGTTGTCAAAGGGCTTCTTTTCAGCCCTATGCTCAGTTTTTGCCCTTCTTAGTTTAGTATAAAAAAACAAGGTACCTAGAACAAGTGCTGAGAGAGGTTGTGGATTCTCCATCCTTGAATTTATTTAAAACTCATCTGAGCGGAGTCATGAGCAAGCTGCTCTATATTTTAGGTTATTCCTGCTTTGAACAGGAGGTTGGACCAGACGCCTTCCAGAGGTCCTCTCCAAACCAGATGTTCTAGATTCTGTGCTCTAGTGGGCCAAGGCATGGGCTGTGATCCAGGGTTTGGAGGAAAAGCCTGTGATTCTTGCTGGGGAAGGAATCAGTTTCTGCAGAGACGGACCTGGAGTACATGGATTTACTTGAAGATTTGTTTACCTTTCAGTGAGTGGTTCCACCAATGCTATTGGACTTGCAGAGGGCATTTTAGTCTCCCAAGTGTCCTCTGGATATCCTCAGCTCACAGTCAGTGGGATTGTGCTAGTGAGGAATTAAGGTGTGAAAGTGCTAAAGTTCCTCTGAGAAAACTTGCACTTGGGTGGGAAGTTGCTGCCTTGTAACCAGTGAGAGAGGATTGATATAGCATTGCTGCTGCAGCAGAAAAATGGCCACTGCTTCTTTTCTGGTACATGGGAGAATGAGACAGACATCTATGAGGCAGCATAAACTGCCTACACCAGGTCACATTACTCTTCTGCAGTTTTGTTCTCTGAGATGTTGCAAATAGACCTTAATTTTAGCAGGATCTCTGTGAAAAATATTTTTTCCTCCCTAGGATCTTGCGCTGTTCACTTTAAGAAGACTCTATCCTCAAATGTCTGTAAAAGCTTTTGGCCTCAGTTTTTCTTTAACTTCTCTGCCTTCTCTTTGCAGACATGAATGAGGAGCGGTTGGGTGATGCCAGTGGAGCAGACAATGCCGAGACCTACAGTGACAAAGACACAGACCAAAGGAGTTCCCCAGACATGACTAAAGCCAAAAGCTGCTTCACTCCTGAAAGCCCTGAAATTGTTTCAGTGGATGAGGTTGGTTATGCAGTTCAGAAAAATGGTGGGAGCACAGAGAACCGTCCAGACAGCCCTAAGTACCACCCAGAGCAGAACCACCTCCTGATAGAAGGTCCTTCTGGGACAGTTTCTTTACCTTTCAGTTTGAAAGCAAACAGGCCTCCACTTGAAGTCTTGAAAAAGATCTTCCCTAACCAAAAGCCGACCGTGCTGGAGTTGATCCTGAAGGGGTGTGGCGGTGATCTGGTGAGTGCTGTAGAGGTTCTCCTGTCCAGCCGCTCTTCGGTGGCCAGTGGGGACAGAACTTCTGCAGAATCTGATGGTCTTGTTTTGCCTTCCAATGGGCACATTTTTGAACACACACTGAGTTCGTACCCTATCTCCTCTTCCAAGTGGTCTGTGGGCTCAGCATTTAGGGTTCCCGACACGCTGAGGTTCTCTGCTGATTCCAGTAATGTTGTGCCAAATCCTCTGGCCGTACCTTTGCAGCACCCATTCCCTCAGCCACCACGCTACCCACTGATGTTGAGGAACACTTTGGCAAGAAACCAGTCCAGCCCGTTCCTGCCCAATGATGTCACCCTGTGGAACACCATGACACTGCAGCAGCAGTACCAGCTGCGGTCCCAGTATGTCAGTCCTTTCTCTAGCAACTCAGCCAGCGTTTTCCGAAGCTCGCCTGTCCTTCCTTCCCGCTCATCAGAAGATCCTAGGATCTCAATCCCTGATGATGGCTGTCCTATTGTGTCTAAGCAACCAATTTACACAGAAGATGAGTATGATGAAAGGTCTGATTCTTCAGACTCAAGAATACTCAACACGTCTTCTTAGACTGACATTCAACATGTGATGGCTAAGTGATACTTGCAGTGCAGCTGAACTACTGGGCCCTAAGAGGAGGGACATGTACTCTATGAAACCCTTGCAATTGTATTAAAAAGTGACTTTGCTTGGTATTGTACTATAGCAATAAAGACATAACTTATTTAATTTCTTGCACTTCACTGGATAATGCCAAATAGCAATACTCTGGCTTTAGTGCTGAGTGTGTGTTACAAAGGAAGACTTTATGGCTACCAATTATGGGACTCTGGAAGACTCGTAATGGAAACAGAAGCCCAAGGTCTACTTTGTTCCTTAACTCAGAAAAATGGGGATGTTAAATTAGAATACTTGAATGCTGTTTTATAAGAGAGAACTCCTCAGGACATAGAAATCAAGCAAACGTAGTTCAATTGCAAATGGACTAAAACAAAGACCTTACAACGTTATGCCAGTGTGATCATCCTTGCAGTGAAAGAAAAGACAGAAGAAAGAAATATGCACATGTAACTAGCATGAGCTTCTTCTGTGCTGTTTGAGCTCGGACGCTTTTCAGAGAAATAATATTAAGAGTTATTCTTTTCCCATGGCTAGGTTGAAACGTGTAATGTCAGTGTAAAACCAATTACAGCTGTGAATTGCATGAAGTGTATTGTGAAATGAACACAAGATTAAACATTGTCAGGTTAATGTAGCATGCTAAGGACTCTAGAAAAATAAACTAAGATGATGATCTTGGTTTATGTCATTTATACTGGGCAAATAACATTTCTGAAGATAGAGAGCTCATTAATCCTCAGCCAGGGTTAAAATGTCCAGCTCCAGCAACTGCAGTCAAGGGAAGCCTCTTTTCCTGAGTCCAGGTTCTACTTCCCTACCTTGTAGCTTGCAGCTGAGATAGGGCAAATGTTTTCATCGGGGAAGCTGAGGTCTCTTGAGTATATACTGCAGATACTCCCAAGCTCAGCTGAGTAAAGCAGAGCTTGTTACACTCATATCAGCCAGAAAAAAAAAAAAAAAAAAAAAAAAAGGCTCTCCTGATGCTTCAGAAGCATCTTTTTTCCTATACTGTAGAAGTAGAAAAAAGGAGGTAGGATGTAATAGCAGGCATTTCTTTAAAATAATGTTTAGCCAAATGGCAACTTCCCTAAATCTAGAAAAGTAATGGTTTGAACAATTTATTGCATGTTTGCATGCATTGATTACACTGCATATCTTATGTGTGTCAGACTAACATTAGGAATTGCTTCTGATGAGGAATGCCACTAAAGTAATTGTCCACTTAGAAGTTTGTTAAGGTTTTTGTGCCATTTTTTCAACTGTTCACAAGTGACTGCGTCTGCCTGACATTTGTCTTTTCCAAAACACACCTTTGAATGCAGATGAAACTGCTGTCAGGCCTGTCAGGTATATGGATTAGTCCCACACCTCAAAAACAATTGAGGCTGCCCTGAACTTGGACTCTGAAGCACATGGGCTTTAAAACTGTAATATATGTCAGGCGTGTTATCTGGTGTCATTGCTGATACGAGTGCCTGTGTTCTCATTTGGCATTTCATATTTTGTAAGGTTTGTGCACCCAGTGAATCTTGCATTTCATAACGGTACTTAACGTGCACAAAAAGGAGAATAAAATAAACAATTATTTTATTTTCCTTAGGGGATAAATTAACAGAAATATATTTTTTCTTGCATAATTTTCCAACCTGTTCAGAAAAGCAATGTGTTGATAGTGCTACAGAGCAAAGACATAAAGGCAGGGGGAGGGAGGAAAGAAAATAAATAGCTTCCCTTATGGAAATGTAAATGTGAAAACACCTGGAATTTTCATAAATGCAGAATTATAGTTTTGTACTGACAGATTTGCCTGCACTCACATGACATTTGTAAACAAATTCATCTTCCAGCCACTCCAGAGAGAAAAGTAATAGGCAAAATAGGCTTGATCTTGCAAACAGAAAGGGATGTGGTAGTGAAATGTTGTGCTCCAATATCATTGAGAAATTAAATGTCAAAGGCTAGGTAAAAGCAGATAGGTCCAGGATCTCTGGTTTTGAGCTCAAGCACTAAGCAGATTTCCCTCCACCAGGAAATCTTTGTACAGCCATCCCTGTACATTGAATGAATTATTTTTTGTCTGCTTGTTTGTTTGCTATAGAGGGCAAATAATCTCCAGCAGAAAGACCAAACAGTGATGCCTGCAACAGCTCATAGTGACCTTACACACTATGGCTGGCAGGTTTTCAGAGAACAGAACATCCTGGAGTTCGGACACATTTTTCAAAGAAAAGTGACCCTTGACTAAACTGGAGTGAATGATTACCACTAAGTACTTGTGAAAAATGCAGATTCGGCAGTATGATTTTTTGATTAGATCTCCTTTGATAAACTGTTTTCTGAAAAAGTAAACAAGTTAAAATAATCCTTGTCTAGTGCTATAAAATATCTTTTGACTCAATTCACAATTATCTTTTTTTTTTTTCTTTAAATCAAGAAAATCTAAATGTGTTCAAAATCAAAAATGCAAATTTTTATGTTGAACAATGTTTTGTGTTTGACCATACAATATTTTGGCTATCTAGAAGATTAATTTTTTTTTACAAATATGGATTGGCCTGCAATGATGTCTTTGAGAAATTACTCAATTCACCCAGTTGTGTTTTCTTGGCTGGCACTGCGGGCAAATATAATTTTTATCTTCTAGCCACCACACAGCAAGGACCCCTTGGTGTGTTGGCAGGACCAGTTTCTGCCCCCATAGTGCTGGGACCTGTTCTTCAGACCCTTGTCATGCTGGTGGGAGATGCCTGCTCACTCCCAACCTTGTGGTGTGGGCAACCGCGGGACCAGGGAGCCTCTTTCCTGCGGGAGCCCTGGGTGGCCCGTGGCAGCCACCCCAGATCTGGTGGGCTCCATTCTGGCTCAGACCGTGCTTTTAGCGGGGTCGGTGACAGCTGTGTCACCGCAGCTGGCAGCAGCAGGGCTGCGTCCTGAGCCCGCAGAGCGCCCGCGGCCCTGCAGCATCCTTTCCCACGGCTCCAGGGTCCGGGGGAAGGGCTGCCGGTCCGGTACCCAAACCCTGCGTTTTTCAGCTCCATCTTGTGGTAAAAAAGGGTATTTCCATGTCGGAGCAACTACACGCTGTGGAAGGGAGAAGAGGTGTAGGTGAGGAGGGGTAAAGACGGTGGCATTGGTGCTAAAAAAACCCTCCTGCGGAAAAAAAACCAAAACAAATTTAAGCATCAGGAAAGGTGGCTGGAGCCTGGCGAAGTCACTGCTGAAGCCCAGAAACCAAGGAAGGGGTCCTTTTTTGTTGTTTGTTTTGTTGGGTTTCTGGGGTTTATTGTTTGGGTGTTTTGTTTTTTTTGTTGTGGGTTTTTTTTTTTGTTGTGGTGTTTTTTTTTTTTTTTTTCTACTAGAGCAGTTGTGGCTTTCTTGGAGCAACAGAGCTTCATCCCTTGCCCTCCGCATAATTCCTGCTCCCCATTGAGCAGCTGCCTGGGTGCCTCTCTGGGCTGCCCGGGGATTGCTTTTTCTCCTGTCAGGCTTAGGCAGGTGAGTTCACTGTTAGCTCTCTCTGGGTGCACACAAAACCAATGGGCATCACCACAGGAAGCTGTCTCTGCCCACAGCTCTGCTTGTCATCAGCAGCGGTGCAGGCCCACCAGAGACCAGAGCAGTGCACTCTGCAGAGGCTGGCTGCTGCCCCAGAGGCGCGCTGCTTAATCTCTGCTTCGTTAACCTCTAGCTGTGACAAGGTGGATAAGGCAAATGATGGTGTAAGCAATAACAATAATAATTTCTCCCACAGAGGAGTGCTGTGCAGACCCCCTAATGCGATGCTCATATTCTCCAACAACTTACGTACCTGTAGACAGGGGAAGAGTCAGTGTGTGGGGTAAGCACGGTGCAATGAGTCTGTCCTGCCTCAAATTCCTCCCTGCCTTGCTTTTGCCAGTGGTTGTGCTGCTCCCTCTGGGGGTCCCTGACTTGTCCTCCTTATGGGGCTGAAGGGCCACCCCTACAACATTTGTTGGATGCTTGGTGAACAGGCTCACCTCACATTTGTGCTGACACCTTTGAAAAATGACTTTGATTCTCTCAGTATACTGTTTCAGTGATTCATTCTTTATGTGCATTTACTCAGCGGACGTGAGTGGGGAAATAAGATTGATGCTAAATTTATATGTTAATTTTAATATTGAAGCTATCCTGTATTTGAAGAATAAGATCAATTCTTCAATTTCATTTCTTACGTGATATTGCATATTGTCATTACTGGAAAATAAAATTATTTCTGAATGCACACTATCCAAACTTCAATTTTAGTGGACATATAACTCTGAAGCATCATTCTTCTCCCTTCCCTATAACAACTAACTTAATACAGTATTTTAACACTCTCGCACTAGTCTGCCACTGGAAGAAAACAAAGACAAGTCTTTTCTCCCCAAATGGTGTTTTGTTAATGTGCTCCCTGCAGCTTTCTGCACTGTCACAGGCAGATTTGGTGCATGACTCAGCAACTCCCTGCAGGCTGTTGCACACATGATACAACAGGAATCTTGGTTAAGAGTTGCCTTCCTTGCCAGAGACTAATTGCGTTCACTTCCACAATAACAGCAGTGCTTGAGAGCCATAGCCACAGCTACACGCCAGGCATGCCCGTATACAGGATGAATCCTGACCTTAAGCGGAGGATCAATCCCTTAGAGCACCAGCAGGAAGCAGATCGTGTAGAGGATGGATACAGAGCATCACATGCACAGAAAGATTTGGCACCTACAGAAGGAGACGTACTTTAAGAAGGTCTGCCACAGACAGGCTCTCCTGAAGCTGCAACAGAAAGCAAATATTTACAGTATCTTTGGGTGTGTGGCTTGCTATTTTTTGTCATTGCAAGCCCTGCAGGAGATGAAGCTGAGGGATGGAAAGCAGGAACCTGTGCAAGGTTACACCCTTGCTCTGCCCACAAACCTGCAGAAGATCACGTAGGTCAGTTCAAATTTCAGGAGTCTCTTTTTCCTGCTCCATGACATAAAGATAACTGCTACAAGGATTTAATAGCTATTATCTGAAAATTATTAAAAAACTTAAGTGCTCTGTAAATATGAGAGCAGAGCATAATATTTACCTGAGCATGTAGTGTAAGAATTCTTTTTTCTACTTTTTTCTCTCCCAGAGAGAGAGGCTATAGCTTTTCAACAGCTAAACAGTGCCTGCCGTCAGCAGGAAAGCTCCCCTGAAAACCTAAGGTCAGGATAATCCTGAGGTAATCCTGAGTCAGCCCCTGTTATGCAATGACTAAGAGATGTGAGACCTGAGGTAAACACTGTTTGGGTTCTTTCTATTTGTCATATTTCTGAGCCGACAGACTTCATACATTCCAACTTTCTCCTCTGCAACACCCAGAAATCTTGTGATAAAACTGTACTAATTGCCCTTCTTTTCCCTAAAGGTGTGAATACATGAATCAGCAAAAGGTTGAGGAAAAGTGAGAAGACAGAACTTAAGACACAAGAAAGTCTATTCTTTCTTCGAAGCCCCTACGGTGCCACTGGTGTGACTCAGGCAGGGAGGACAGCAGGCTCAGGAGGAGCTGGTCTCCTCCTGGTCTCTCCAGGGGAGGTGGGCTCGCACTGGCACTTCTCCCAGCAGTACCCGTCCCAGCACGGGGGCTGCAGCCCCCCCAGGAGTGGGTGCTTGTTGGCAGGCGAAAGGCAGTGCAAGAGTGAGCAGCGTGGCAGCAGTGTGATGGTGAAGGTGCTTGTGGAAACTAATGGAAGGAGTTACTTTCCTGCTTTGTTGCATGCGGCGAAGCTCAACCTCGCTTTCAGAAACGTCTTTCTTTGCAGCCTTGTCCCCCTGCCTTGCCTGCGCATTGCTGAGATTCCTTCTTGCCACAGCGAATATGAGCTGGAAAGAGTGAGATAAAACTCAACATATACGCAGAAATATAAAAAAGACACTGAAATGCACAGAAATACAGAGAGACATACTTCCTTGTTACTTGTCAAATCTTGACGTTTTTATCATTTATAAGGGCTATATTATTTATAATGACTGAGGTGACAGGGGATGCAGAAGCAATCCTGATGGGGCATTAAACCTAAGGCAGTGTTGAAGTAAAAATTTAGGTTCGTCTTCCATTGCCTCTGCATGTTAACGTCTTGGCTCAGTCACTCGGAGGAGGCTCCTGGGGGGGCTCCCAGCTGTTCACCCAGCACAACTAGCACCTTCCCGGGGAACAGAAATGGATAGGTTCTCACCTTGAAGCTGCCTTGTAAATTAAGGGCAAGGCTTAATGTCTGCTACGTATTTTACATATTGCAAAGCAACATTTTCTCAAGAAGAACGGTTCCTAGGCTACAGAAAATTATTCTACATGGCTCCATACTTACTGCAAAACCCTTTCCAGGAAACTTAAACACCCTTTATAGATTTGGCCCAACTTGGAGCTATCTATTATATTCTAAACTATGTGGCTTAGTCACTGGTATACTTATGGTCAGCTACGTGTTAAGTTACAAATATTCTTCCTTGCTCATTCCTCTGTAATTTATTTTTTTCTGAGAATCTGCAGAGGTAGAAAGAAGACAAACATTCGGCCGCATGTATTTTGCTTTCTTTAACTCTGTTGCCAAATAATTCATAATGAGGGATGGGGGGTGGTGAGGAGCAGAAGTGAATTTATTCTGAATTTTTGTGGAAAACATAAATACTTCAAAACATAGGTGATAGTATTTCTGAGGGTCCAGAGGGAGAAGGGGATTTGTTCTTCTTACCCCACACATCCCTACTTCTGCTATTCTCACCTACGTTGGGTGAGCACAGAGAAGGCATCCATCATGGCAATCCTTGTGAGCAAGTGGGGATTGGCCTGGATTTAGGGTTGCTTTGCAGAAGTTTGGAACAAGTAAGGAGCGAGGGAGCGGATCGTTTCTGACCTTCAGTGCCCAAGGCTGCACTATCAGAGTCAACATGCACGTTGCCGTTGCCTTGAAAAAGGAACAGGGTGATCCATAGCAGAAGTCAGGAGGTGAGAGGGGCCGGTTTCACTGTGCTCCAGCCTCCTTCCCTGCCCCCTGAAAGTTCACCGCATGAGGTTTTAGCAGACTTGCGTGATGTATGGATATGGAAAACTATGACTAATTCCCCAGGTGATCCGTATATATTTAACATCCAAAATCTCAAGCAAACATCCTGCTTGTTGAATTATTGTCTGGCATTCACATATTTCCTGATTTGGCCATCACTGCTGGCTGCTGTTTTAACAGATTTTCACTTTTTCTGCTGCCCTGTTGGTCTGGCAATAGGAGAAATAACTGTGGTTGTGGGTGTGCTGAGAGGCAATACAATCACCACCATCCTGCTCGTAGTAGCTGTACTCTGACTCCTCACCTCCTTCACAGCACTGCTCCTCCAGTTTTTTACATACTTTCCAAGGCCTGAAAGCAGAGGCCAACACCGAGTTACCGTGACCTGGTTTTAATTCATCTGCAACCGGTTAAAATTACTCCCTGAAGGAACTTCAATTGCTTTTTTGTTTCACTAGCACCCCAAAAAATCACCGATGCTAAGAAATTCCAAGAAACTCCAGTCCATCATCCCAGGGCTCCCTCCTCCTCCTTAAACTGGCAAAGTAAAAGTTCAGGCGAAAACGTGAACTGTTTGTACAAGATATTTGAGAGTTCCTTGGGAAATGGGTTATATTTTCCCCTTCCAAGTGTCTGGAATTGCAACTGTCT
Organism: Numenius arquata; assembly: GCF_964106895.1. NCBI lineage: Eukaryota > Metazoa > Chordata > Aves > Charadriiformes > Scolopacidae > Numenius > Numenius arquata. The sequence goes on along the minus strand of NC_133616.1, from coordinate 28,542,484 downwards.
TTGAATGCACCCCTGAGCTGAGCTTAGAGGAGAAAGAATCAGTCACAAAAGACTGTGTAACATGTATTACACAAACATAGATCAAAAGTAAGTGCTGTCTTGACCCAGACATCAAAGGCATGGCCTTGTCTTCACTGAATTTCACTGAATTTCACTGAATTTTTAGAGTTGGAAGGGACCATAAAGATCATCTAGTCCAACTCCCCTGCTGAAGCAGGATTGCCCAGAGCATGTCAGAGCATGTTACTCAGGACTGAATCCAGGCGGGTCTTGAAAATCTCCGAAGAAGGGGACTCCACAACCTCCCTGGGCAGCCTGTTCCAGGGCTCTGTCACCCTCACCGTGAAGAAGTTTCTTCTCATATTTGAGTGGAACCTCCTATGTTCCAGCTTGTGCCCGTTGTCCCTTGTCCTGTCACTGGGAACCACTGAAAAGAGTCTGGCTCCCTCCTCCTTCAACCCACCCTTTAGATACTTATAAGCATTGATAAGGTCTCCCCTCAGCCTTCTCTTCTCCAGGCTAAAGAGTCCCAGCTCTCTCAGCCTTTCTTCATAAGGGAGATGCTCCAATCCTTGAATCATCCTCGTTGCCCTTTGCTGGACTCTTTCCAGTAGTTCCCTATCCCTCTTGAATTGGGGAGCCCAGAACTGGATACAGTATTCCATTCTCACCAGTGCAGAGTAGAGGGGGAGAATGACTTCCCTCGACCTACTGGCCACACTCTTCCCTATGCAGCCCAGGATTCTGTTGGCCTTCCTGGCCACAAGAGCTCACTGCTTGCTCATTGTCATTTTGCTGTCTACCAGGACCCCCAGATCTTTCTCTTCAGAACTTGACACCAGCAGGTCCACGCCTAACCTGTATTGGTGCCTGACATTCTTCTTCCCCAGGTGCAGGACCCTACACTGTCTTCACACAGAACGCGGCAGTCTGGCGGTATTCCAGCCAAACACTGGATGGATTTGCAAGAGATACGGAGCGATGGTTCATGCGAGACAGGAACCGCAGAGGAAGCGCCGGTACGACCTTTGGACACCCCCCCGCCTTCCTTCGGGCTCCTTCCTCCTGGCCGATGGCCCCACCTAGTGTCAGCCCGCCGGCAGCGCGGCCCCTGGCCCCGCCGTGCCGGGTGACGTTATACCCGGATGACGTTGTAGCCGGATGACGTTATAACGAAACGGGACGGGTCTGGTCTTCCCGAATTCTGCGTAGCCCCGGCAGCTCGGCCGGGGGTGGGTTTGGGGTCTGCTTTGCGGGTGAGCTGAGGGCAGCAAGGAGCGGAGCAGCAGGGCGGGGGTCCCCAGGGCTCCCGCTCCCTTTGCCATCGGAGCAAACCTGAGGGCAGCACCGCAGGAGCCGCCTTATCCACATGCCCCTCTCACGGGCAGCGCTGATCTTCCACTGCCCGGTGGGAAAGTCCAGCCGGGTGCATTTTTGAAGCTCTGGTTACCAGACCAGCAGTTTTGCCAAGGGAGGCCTCTGCGGAGGCAGGCGTTTCCAGGAGGTCGGCATCAGTGGCTCCTCACCACTGAGCTGCACTCCTCCCAGGGCTGGCTTGGCAGGGCAGCAAGGACTGCCACGTAATCACTGCACCTACGTGAGGGGGCATGGCCGGCTTTCACAAAAACCTCCTGTGTGCCAGGTGATGGCTGCTTTGCAGAGTCCTGAGGAAGCATCAGCACAGGCTGTGCGCAGAAAACCCACTTCTGCCTGGCGCCAGCACTTACAGCACTGTCCTGTGTTCACCAGCACACGGACGAGGAAAATAAATGTCTCTTGCAACACTCTGAAAAATCAATAAACAAGGATGGCAGTGTCAGGTTTTGCTGATTGAAAATTGTTGGTGCTGTGAACTCCTGGAAGAAGTACTCTAACACAGAGCTGCCAAATGTTGTTCCCAGTTTTGTTGCCGGCTAGATTTACTGGGTGGACTGATATAAAATGCATTACAATAGTTGAAGGCATGGGTGATGACAGCGAGGTCCTCTGTCAAAAGAGAGGCAAGTTTTTTGGCAGTGCATAAAATAAACCAAGCAGTTCTCAGGTAGCAACACAGAAAGACCCTTACATTATGTACCTCCTTCATAATTTGTAAGCAAATTACGAAGCACAAATACAGGATGAAATTTCCCCATTGTTTGTGCTGGGAGTGATTTACCCTGTACTGTTCTCTGAGGATAGCAATCTGGTGGAGAAGATCTGGCCTTTACCCCTGACTTTCCTGTCATGCCTGAATGTAGTTCATATCTGTGCCTGAGTTTTTATCCAGAAGTTACCTTGGTAGAGAAAGCCACTTCCCTGAGAAGTGAATGGAGGCACCTGCAATCAGCCCATGCCATCTTCCTGCCCTAAAGAAGCTGGCTGGCTGGCCTTTTGATGAGGAACACAGGCAGTTTTATGCGCTCCTTGTACAACAGTGATGCAGGCCTTGTTATTTCAGTGTTCTAATAAATAATTCTTGTGCTAAAACTTTTTCATGTAGCACTCCGTTTGCCTTCCTTGCTTAACCCCACTGAAATTCCTATATAAACTAATGCAACCATGAGGCTGGAACTGTTAAAAAGGTTGCCAAGGAGGCCATTTCAACAGGTTAAGGTCAAGAAAGAGGTTATCATGTGATACCACATGTCAAGCACTACAAGGAATTCTTCATTAGTGAAGAATTTAAAGGTTTGTATTGCAACAGTACCTTAATTCTGCCCAGGATCACCAACAACAGGGATGATGAAGGAGAAGAAGGAGAAAGAGAAGGAGAAGGAGAAGGAGGAGAAGGAGAAGGAGAAGACGGAGAAGGAGAAGACGGAGAAGGAGAAGAAGAAGGAGAAGGAGAAGGAGAAGGAGGGAAGCCAAAGGTGAAAGCAGGGCTGAATGAGGCCAGCATTCTTCTTCCACAGTAAGGGACCCCTGTATCCTCTGCATCCGCTGGCAAACAGAATGGAGACAGGACTAAATCAAGTCCTTGGGTTTGATCCTTAGGTTCAGTTTTCATTGATGAAATTAAGCAAATCAAAGGACAGGTCCAAACTATGCAGCCTTGGGGATTCTGCATATGAATCAGTATTATCTGTTGGCTGGAGCTACTGGCAGGTTTTGCACTGAGACAGAGGTAGGTTTGGTGTCACATTTGACATGAGACCCAAATTGTCATACTGTATCTTGGTTCCAATCCATATAATGTTTTAAGTTCCTCAAGAGACAAGCTGCATATTTCTTATTTTCTAAAGTCAACTCTTTTTTCATTAACATGTTAGTTGCTGCTTACTAGCCTTTCCAAAATTAACTCATAACTGAACATAATCAGATTATTATCACTATCATGCACACAGACACACAACCATTAATAATGTCATTGGAACACAGCTGCAGCAGAAACTACCAAAGTCACCAAACTCCATCTAGTGGGAGAAAATCAGAAACAAACAAAAAAAAAAGATGCAGTAGTGTCCACTTGCCTATGCATACCCTTTGCATGCATATGCAATACACACACATATACACACCCAACTTCGCTTTGAACTACTCTTTCACAAAAGCCGAAGATGTCAAAGGTCTTTTGTTTATCCTATTTGACTGCGGAACAGTCCTACTATATGTTTATCCTATTTGACAAAATAAAAGAGGAATACTTGAGAAAGCCATATGCCAAACCTTTGGCTCATCAAACGTCTCAGGGTCTCGAGGCACCTGATATTGCCTTTCTCCTTTATCATTTGAGAAAATTATTTTTTTGTCTCAGTGTGTACGATGCGTGTTACCAAAAGTTTTTTTGCCGCTACGCAGTAGAATGGTGACAGTGGAGGAAAGTTAACTAGTGTCTGATCAATCCAGAGATGTCTGGCAATGTCAGTAGTTTGTGATATATATGAATGATATGTACGTCCTTTTAACTAGGTCCTCTCGTGCTGGATCGCTAGCTTCTTTCCAATGTGAAGAGGCAAGCCTTTTTCCCAGTTACCTCTGTCTTGGACGCATCAAGCCCTTCTTTTGACACTTTCTATCTTGAACTACTCGAAGTGCACTCTATCAGAGGATGAACTGTAAGTCTGCCTGGAGAGTGAAGCTAATGCCAAAACAGCTCTTTGTTTCACATTCTTAAATGACAAACATTTTGTAGTCAAAACAAAGTGTCTGTGTTAACGCCTAGCATATCTAGTGGAATTAAGATTTTCCTTGGCTATCTTTCTCTTCATGCCAAAAGTCCATGCTATATCCTGCCTCTGGAGCAGCCCCCTTGATAGGCTTGAAATTCATCCTCTGTGCCTTAAAAATATCTTAACTGCACTGTTATTTGGGACATGCTAAGGTCTCGATTTTGAAGTGAGGGAGAGGTAGTGTGGGTTTGGTTTGCTGGTGGGATGTTTTCTGGTTTGTGAAAAGCTGCCTTTTCTGTTTTCTTTACTACATATAGGCAAGATGCCTGCTTAAAAAAGCCTACCTCCCTGTTTGCTATTTGTAATAGCAACGCTGAATAGATTAATATGAAACAAAAAGTCACCCCATCTATAATTAGCCTTTATGTTTAGAAATACATATATTAGTACAAGATGTGGAAATCCAGTTTAATCACTGCTGCTCTTGGTTGTGGACTTTTGATGCTAGGTGTGCTTGGATTTTAATACCATGCCAAATGTCTTGGGTGCACAGGAGCAAATGCAGTCACGATACCCAACATGTTAGAATATGATAAGGAATGTGGGCTTTGACATATCCAGTGGATGCCACAAGTGCCAGTACCAGGAGCCAGGAGGGGATAGAGAAATTCCTAATGGAAGACAAATAGTTACAGGGATGGGCTAAAGCTGTCAGGACAGGAACAGCTGGGAGTTAGCCTGGATTCTCTGTGAGCTTTTTTCACCCTCTCATAAATGATAGCATCTGGTGAAGTAGGATGTAAAGAAAACCTGTGGCACTTCATTATATGTTGTACTTTTAACTGCCTCTGTGTCTGGAGCAAGTGTAGAGATTGCCCTGCCCGGAGGCGGGGAGCTGTGGGAGCATTTCTTGTACATCTCCCTTCAGCTAAGCTCTCTGTTCAAAGAGCAAAGGAAATTCCCCTTGCCACCACTCTTCTGCTGATTCCTATTGCAACTCTAGATACTGAAAGGGCAAGATTCAGCCAGTTCAGTAACCTTCCTGTAATTATGGGAAGAATATGCATTGGGACGTTTCTTCCCCATTAAATCAATTAACGTCAAGCATTTTGTCAGATTGTTAGTGTTGGGAGAAGTGGCATTAATGTCTAATATTTCTGGTTTAATTTGCTCTGGCTCATGTCCGTTATCTTTAGGACACAGGCAGTTGAGGACCCTCCCAGTGGTCTGCTGTGCCTTATTCTAGGGCCTTGATGAACCTCGTTTTGTGTAGATGCTCAAGACACTGGTGTTTCGGGAGAGAGTTTCTGTAGAGAAGCTGGTTGCTTGTCTCCAGCTTGGAAGAACTTGAGAAGCAATCAGTCATGCAAATGGCTGTAGGTTGGTTTTCTAATTTCATATTCGGTTCTGTCTCAGTAGGTCCAACCAGTGCTCTTTCTGTGTAGAGCTACCTTGATCTGGTTTGTTTTGAGTTTGAGTAGGATCTTCATCTTACTGAACGACTGCTTTGCTTATGTTTGCCTCATTCTGAGGTCTTGGGCTGGCCTAGAGACCCATCAAAGGTATATTTAATAAAAAAGCATTGCATTACAGTGAAGTGAGTTCACCATGTAACACTTTTCAGTGGTGTACATAAAACAAAGCCTAAACCAAAGTCAGTAATACCTTGGATGTGGCCTCAAGTGAATTTCCTTATGGACTTCACTGCCGAGTGTGGTGTTTTCTGATTTTCCCATTAACAATAACATTTTTTGGAACACATCCTCTTTCTCGTTCAGTATTGATATTGCACTAACGTACAACACAGAGTGAAGTTTATGTTACCAAAACTCATTCCTCGACATGAGTGTCAGTAGGTTAATATTGTTGTAGGGATTTTGTGGAGGACTCTACTGCAGATTGTTTTACCACAAGAAGCTTTTCTTAAAATTTTCCTTCATGCTGCTTAAAGTATTTATGTTCACACGAAATAAATCCCCTCACCTGTAAGTAAAATACACTTAAAATATGCAATATACTTTCTTCATAAAAGGTGGACTGTTCTTGAACTGTCTTTCCTGTGCCTTGATTTCTGACTCTCTGTCAGTTCCCTATAATAAAGCTGTTTCTTTATAATGCTCAAGATGCCTTAAAAGGATAGTGTTGTGTTTATGACTGAGCACGGTTTGCGCTGGTAAAAGTTCTGATTCTTTGTCATGGGCAACTGAAAATAAAACACTGGAAAATGTAATAAACAGATGTTCTGCCTGCCACAGAAGTTCCCAATTTCTGCAGTATTTATATCCCAGAACTGTCCCTTTCTTCGTATGATCAAGGTTTTTTTTTTTTATTAGGGATGTGCCAAGCCATAAAGACCATTTCAGCCTCTTTAGCTGTGTCTGTTACCTTTACATGTGAGAAGCAGGAAATGACTGCAGAGCACAGCATCCTGCAAAGGATTACGATTGGACTTGCCTGCTTGTATTTTGGCACTGCTCAGAGGCTGCTGTCAGGTTTTAGGGCTGCAGTGTGCGAGGCTGAACACAAAATGCAAGTTAGTGAGCTTGCACTCCTAATGTTACAGAGCCAAAGGATCACTTGCCCGACTGTGCAAAAACGGCTTTGCCGGAGAGCAGACTTTAAGAAGTTATCATCATACTCCTGATTTTGATCATTCTTGTCTGATGTACCAAGAGGTGGCAAAGTAATCTGCGGTGCTAAAGTGCCTTGCCACATGCTGATCTGGCTTCTCTGTAACAATAACCAATCGGTCGTTCATACCAGCACATCTGGCTTGTCCTGGGTGTGTTATTTATGGCTGTTCAGATGCTGACATGGTCTGACAGCTGAAAGGTAGACATGCTATGATGACATCCTGTACGTTGTAGGATCTGATGCAGAAAAGTATCCCTTTAGACGCTGTTGTCTTTTTAATTACCTCAGATTGCCTCTTAGCTTTGGTGAACACCAGCACTGTTAACACTGCTTTCATTCACTAAAATAATAAAACTACAGCACTCTTTAAAGTATGATTGCAGTCAAAACACTGTTCAATTAATATATTTTTGCTCCAGCAAGATCTAGAGTGGCCATCTTTAGCTTTCAAGTTAATATAGCATTTATTTTTGTCTACCAGTGTGGCAGGATCACCAAAACCATGCCTGCTTCACATGCTGATTAAGAATGTGCTGTGCTCACTTGAGACATTAAGTTGAACATGGGAGAAAATGGTTTTGTCTATAGATTAGGTGATATGACCAGGAAGACATGAAAACAAATCCAATACATGGTTATGTATATATAACCCAAATTGTCTCAGATTGCACATACATAACTCAGAATAAAAATATGATCCGAAAATAATTCAGTGACAATATGGAGGTGGTTTTGAGGCTTGTTTTCTGATTGTAACCATTCATTTGAGTTCGTATTTCTGGGATTTGCAACACATATGCTTCAACACACAAGGCCAACTCAACTCATTGTAATTACATCAGCTACTGCTGTTAGCACGCTTGGCTGTACAAATCATTTGTGTTTCTAGCTACTATAAGCCATGCCAAAAACCAAACAAGAGGAGTATCAGGCCACCATGGCTCTGCCAGGGCCTGCTCTGCTAATTATTAATTGCTAGTGACTGTAACTGGAATGCTGAACAGTAATCCCATCCGTATATTCAGGACACAAAATCATTGCAGGATATTTGCCAAAATCAGGACTACAGGATGGCTGCAGAATTGGTGGTTACTGAACATGATCACAGCAAGCAACTGATTTGCTGGAAGGTGAAGATGGCATTTGTTTTTGCATTATTTACATTGTCATGCTTGCAGATTTCTCTGGTGGAATTTTTAAGGCTAATAGAAAGAAGACAAACATTAGCCTAACAGGTCAGGTTTGAGCTGAGGGGGACTGGGATGGGGAAGAAAGGTGTGTGCAAGAAAGACAGCTGTTCCTGAGAGTCATGAGGTTGCCCGGTAATGAGAGAGGAAGCTTGCATGAAAAAAAGAAAATAGAGCTGCTGTTGTCTTCTGGAGTTCGCAGTCCTTCCTTGGAAGAACTATATGGGATGGGTGGCCTTCTCCCACACTGCTCAAGGCATGAAACTTTAAAGAATTTATCCAGGGAGGCACATCATCAGGGAGCAGAGCTGAGCTTTTCATGTTATTCGGTACATGGAAGGATCAGTCCATTGGATCTGATTATGGAAAAAGTATATCCAGCTACCATTTCTCCTTGGCTTTTTAAGAAGGGCTGAGGCCCTTTTGGAATTTTGCCCCCCATGCTGATTTTCATCTCCTCTTTGCAGAGAGGAGAGTTTCTTTGCTGGCTGGTATGACAGCACTGCTTGGGCAGAGAGGGCTGTCAGGGCCAGGAGAAGGAAAAGCCCTATCAGTTCCTCTGCCTTCTTTTCTGTGGAGGAATTTCACCGGGATACGCGTCCTACCCATCTCTCACCAAACTCCCTGCTCTGATCTTCTCTACCAGAGAAACTGTGAAGAGAAACCCCTTGCTTGTCCAGGTTGGTGCTTCTCCATCTCTTCCTCCCTGGAGAGCTGCTTCGGAGAGACTTTTGATGTGAGTCTCCCAGCGTGACCCTGGGCTGGGCTGGAGTGCAGTCCAGTGGGGTCTGAACATGGGGTGGATGTCCCCCACAGCCCCTATCAGGAATGAATTAGAATGTTTCATTCTTGTAAGTGATACTTTTTTGAGTAAACATCCTTGGGTTCCTGTGATGTGTAACTAATGGAGTGCTAAACTCTCAGGGCTGGTTTAAGACTCAGAAAGTACACGTGTTGCCAATCCATCATGTTCCTAATACTAATTAACATAGCAGGGACACAATAAAGCCCCAGAACCTGCACACACTACCCAGCTCACATTACCACTCCATAACAGTCTCTCTATTGACCTAACAAAAGCACACATTGGAAAAACGAGACGCGGTCTCTTCTGACTCAGCTAGACCTATGCAGCCAAAGAAGAGAGCCGAGAACTCTCATTTATTATTGTCTAATATTATTATGGTATATAATGGAAGTGAGTTCTCAAATCATGTACAATGACATTTCTATCTTGCCTGCATTTGTGTGTTACACACTTCCGGGCAGGCAGCCCTAATGCAGGCAGAGCAGCCTGGCTTGCGGAGAGATGTGATTGCATTGGAGGGCACGTTCTGCTCCCGCTCAAGGAAAGGAAGACCTTATTTGTCGATTTGCATCCTTGGTATTTACAATTCAGTTATAATGAAAATCTAAAAACTTTACCAATATAATTATCTTTTGTTCCCAGGCTTAAACTAGTTCCTGTGTAGACAAAGAAAAAGGGTAACAATTTGATTAAAATTCATTCTTGGCTAGATGAACATTTATTTTTAGGTACCAGAAAATTTTCCTTGTATTGAAGCACATTGATATCCCTGTAATATGCTCCTTTCAATGTATGGTAATTCCACTCATTTTAAGAGATGCATGATGTACAGCCAAAGAAAAACTGGAAGGAATCTGAACAGTGAGAGATTAGCACATTCATGTTGCAGTGATCCCTAACTGGATGCAGTCCGGCTTTGTGGAAGTTGGGGGTGAGCCACGGTTTACTTCCACAATTTCATGGTTAGGATTTTGTGGTGCCTCTGGATGAAATCAGTGGAGTTCACTCACTAGTACTTGAGACTGGGGTGTATCTCCTGTTGTCGCACATTATTCAGTGGGCTGATTATGGAGAGCACTAGTTTAATTATTACATCATGAAATTATGTTACCTTGTTGAAGTGATGATAAGTTTTTTAAGTCAGTACAACACTACAAATGGGGTAGGTCCTTGGGCAAATTCACATGTTTCCTTACTCCTTGGTTAAAAATTCTGATGACTTTTCCCTGAACCAGCTGTTAGGGTGTGTCTTGCTATCATAAATGTATTTTGAAATAGAATCATAGAATCATAGAATGGTTAGAGTTGGAAGGGACCTTAAAGATCATCGAGTTCCAACCCCCCTGCCATGGGCAGGGACACCTCCCACTAGAGCAGGTTGCTCGAAGCCCCATCCAGCCTGGCCTTAAACACTTCCAGGGATGGGGCATCCACAACCTCCCTGGGCAACCTGTTCCAGTGCCTCACCACCTTCACAGTAAAGAATTTCTTCCTAATATCTAATCAAAATCTGCCCTCTTCCAATTTAAAACCATTACCCCTTGTCCTGTCACTACACTTCCTGACAAAGAGTCCCTCTCTGGCTCTCCTGTAGGCTCCCTTCAGATATTGGAAGGCTGCTATAAGGTCTTCTTTTCTCCAGGCTGAACAACCCTGGGAAGAAAAGGCTATAGAAACAGTTTTCTCATCACTATTTAGAAGAAGGAACTAGTCATTTATACCTATAAATCCCACAAACTGTGTATCCCCCAGGTCTCCAGTATGTGGTTAAACCAGATGGTAATAACTGGTTGGACATTTTCGCTGAGGTGTTGGTGTCTCTGTGCTACAGTCTGGTATGGGATGGAAAATATCCCCTATAGACCAGGAAAGCAGGCCCTAAAGACAAAATCCTTCGATGGGAGTCACAGAGGAGACAGAGATGTGCCAGACCGATGTCAGCAAGGCAGCGCTGCCCCAGCCCTGTGGCACAGCAGCTCCTCTCACCTTCTTTCTGAGGTGAATAGTTGAAGAAGAATCTGCAAGAAACTCCTCAAGCCCAGTGTTTGTGGATCATACTGCCATCAAACTGGTCATGCAGGGCAGGCTGAATCTCTGAAGAGTGCATTGGCTTCTCTTTTAAGTCAAAACAAATTAAATATGGGCCTTACCCAATTTCCCCTACAGTCGACATAGGAGGTTTTCTGTTGACTTCAGCAGAGCTGGTTACAGCCCTTTACTCCTCAAGCTGGTTAATTTTATGCACTGAGTGGTTTGACACTTTGCGTAGTTGATATCATGTTGGATGGCCAAAGACCGCGAATTACTGAAGTGTCACAGATGTTAAATCATGAAGTAGATGACAGTGTGCTTGCTATGTCATATGATCTTAGTGCAGTTTGTGGAATAGTCTTTTTTATTATTGCAAGTGATCATAAGTGCTGAAAAAATACCATAAGTAAAATAGCATTTTTGAGTACAATGCATCCAATGTTCTTAATATATGTACACATCTGCAATATGTTAAACTCAGACTTATGCCCATTTAATCTCAAGGATTTCAATGGGGTGTCTGTATGGAATGAAGGGAAGAGTTTGATCCCAGAATACTGAGTGGCTGCACCTTTCAGGACAGCTTTATACCTTAGATTTTCACCTAGATTTGTGTTTATAATAATAAACACAACATTTATTAAATATATATTTATTATACATTCCACACTAGCAAGGGTTTATCTAATGTAGGAATCATTTCAGCTATTGTTTGCTTTTCTTTGATGATTTTACAAAACAATGTATCCAGATAAATCTGACGTGTGGCCATGTGTTAAGCCACAGTGCTAAATGCCTGATCAGGATGAGCTCTGCCTACAGACGTGACTAGCATATCTATTCCAAGAGTCAAATTCAAGCCAGTCAATGAGCAGGTGAACCTGTGAGAGCAAAAGATTTTGCAGCAGTTACAGCTTCCATGTTTCCCTTTACAGATGTAAGTCAGAACGAAAATGGATACTTCAGTCCTGCTTTCTTCTGCTATGGGACGAATTCACAAGATGGGGCAGAGGCACAAGCGTGTTTGCCAAACCACTGCTTAGCACTGCAACCAAGAGTGAAACAAGGGCAGAGCAAGACAAGCTGTAAATGGGATGCTCCTAAATGTCCCTTAGCACATAGGTGCTGTGTCCAGCCAGGGCACCAGCTTCTCCCCTGTGATGGCAATGGCATCTCTTCAGAAGGTGACCTGGGTGTGATCCCTCCATTTATTTTGGCTCTGAGGGGAGCTGGAGGTCCCAGGGATGCCACCTGAGACAGAGACAGGCTGACAGCAGCCATACTCATCCCCCCTCAAAAATACTTGGTAGGAATGATGTGTGGACCAAGTATGGTATACTGGAAAATCCCCTAGATGTGCAGAAGTACTAGCTGAAAACAAAAAAATGAAAAAAAAAAAAAAACCAACAAAAAAACCAATGCCCCAAATAGGATCACATTTTATTTGTATAGCTGCAGAAATCTCTTCCACCTCAAACATCACCTCAAAACTTCTGGAAGGGGGCCCTAAGCCCATGAATGCTTCCTGTTAAGTATGGGAGGAGTTTGAGATGCATCAGCGTCAAACCTGCTGTTTTGGGAGTTCATCCCTTCCTTTCCTGTTTCCCCAACTGATGTCCAAGAGCCAAGCGAGTTGGGAGTTCACAGTACCTGCACATGAGCACATGCCGTGTGGACAGATCTCCTTCTCCATGGAGCTGCAGCAAAGGCTCACCTGATTTTCAAGGTAAGTTCTCAGAAAGGTAGATGGCAAAATCCTTTAGAGAGATTCAATGGCAATGTCAAAGGTGGGGATGCACTACACTGTGTTTTCCACACGGTTTTCAGAGAGCCAGACTGCCTCGCATTCCCTCTGACATGCTGTGAGTGCTGAGCAGATCCCACTCACCTCTACCACCTTGGACCTCTGCATACTCCACAGTAGACTCATAGTGAGCCGGGGTCTGATACTTGTATTTGCATGGTGCAATATCATACCCTGTGAATGGTTGTGCAAACTTTCTTGCTGGTGGGAGTGTAACAAGCAGCCTTTAGAGTGACCTAGATACCTGCATGTGTCAATATGGCCTGAGTCTGTCTGGCTTATTTTAACTAATACATTGCCAGATTCTGATGCTTTTTTTCATCCTGACTAATACTTCAGGTCATCCTATTAATTTCAGTAAGGCTACTCAGAGACTGTAAGCTACCTAGTAAATGAGAACATAGTCTGGCTAGTTACGATTATGTGATTGAATTTTTACCCCTAGGCACAGAGTAGCCTACCCAACTTACTTGATTTAGCAGGTATGTTATTGGCATTTTAAATATTTTGCATATGATTGTTATGCATCCTGAGGGGAAAGGAAAAAAGCCACCACAAACCAGTTTATTAGCAAGGCTTCTTGCTGTTCCGCTAAAATATGGCAATCAAAAAGACAATTTACGTTGCAGAGACTTGACCTTTACTTTCCAGGACTGTAAAATAAAACCCCAAACCCCACACTTTCTGCATCTGGTTGACATTTGAATAAAATTGCCACAGTGCAAACAAGTTTTGAGACAACATCTCCAGCAAACTCTGCAGTGACTCTAAATATATTCTTGGCTAAGTTACTTTTTAAGGCCATATGTTGAAAAAAAATAAAACCCAAAACTTCACTAGAATTTATTGCAACAAGAGATTTGCCAAACTACTTAAGACATTTGGGAAGATTATAGTGAAGTACATTAGTTGCTGACTTGACAATTTGCTATGCTCACTGCTTGTATATTGGATTCTTGATATTCACGCTGAGAGTTGATCCAACTTTCTAGTACATTTTAGCAAGAGATCTGCCAAATGTCTACTGGCTTATTAAATGCTGGCAAACCAAAGGTTGGCCTTGTTTATAAGCCAGAGCAAAGCTGCTGCGGATGGCACACAAGCTCTCCTCATGGCATTTTCCTGTTTAAATTCAAAATTCCAGCACAGGATTGGATAGGGACTGGTTTGGAGTAGTTTTGGTTTGGAGTCTCTCTAGGTCTGCCCCCATGTCCCCTGGCCATGAACCTGGAGGCTGCAGAGGAGAGAGTTCTGGTTCCACTGAGCCATGTTTCTTCCTTGCTTCATCTCATGATCACCACACCTGCGTGGTCCCATTTGCAGAGGTATGGGCCAGAATGTGCCTCCCTGGTGCAGCTCTGATGAGCAGTCAGACTCCTCAGAGTGATCTGCCGTGGAGGGCAAACCTGCCCTTCCTTCACAGCTGACCTCTTCTTCCTCTCTGGGAGCTCAACTCTTCTGCCTGGCAGCTGCCAGGGTGACAAGGGTTGCGGATGGGAAACTCTGCTGTACCCTGTGCTTGATGCCGGTCCCTGTGCCTGGACTCGATGATCTGAAAGGTCCCTTCCAACCTAGGCAATTCTGTGATTCTATGCTCTAGCTGAACTTGCTTTGGGAGGGGGATTGGACTAGATTATCTCCAAAGGTCCCTTCCAACCCCTGCCATTCTGTGATTCTGTGATCCAAAGCTGTCTATGTCCATGGGAACTTTCCGTTGATGCCTCCAGACTTCCCATCAGACTTTGCCTAACTGTGCCCAAAGTGGCAATTCTGCTCTGCTCACCGTTATTGCTTTTGATATCAATCCAGTTTTACATGACTGAAAATTATCCTGGTACGACGTGCAAGTTTCCCTGTAAAGGCTAACCCTTGCCCTCCTTGCCAAAGCAAACATTCCTACAAAGGCCGTGGAATCACTCTCACAGTCAATAAAATTTACTTCCATATCATGCTATACGGAACACATTGCCTCAACATTTTTTACACCTTTATTATATGTATTTATTATACTTATTTGATTGACATGCAGGACTAGCAGAAAATTCTTCCTCTGACCCTATGCGTAAACCTGCTTACAAATGTTAGGTAGGTATATATTAAAAAAAATACCAAACAATTAAATGCTTGTTTAAAACACAAACATAAAAAATTAAAACTTGCTCGTTTAAAACGTTTAAGGTACAACCAGTTTAGAAAGGTCTGTGTCCGGACAAAAATGTCATCCAGGTTTACCTTACTGTAGGTGCTGTTTACAAGAGACAGAAGGACTCTGATGTAGGGGAAAAAAAATATTTCCACATTTTTATGAAAGAAAGCTGCAAAAGAAATCAATGTTTTTAGGTTTTTACTAGTTGGATAATACCGGAAAAGGTGATTCTTCCTTTTTTGTTTTCAATTTTTTTTTTTTTTTCCCCACTTTGCTCCGCTGTTGAGATCACCTGGGAAATCCCAACGTCTTCACTGGAGCAAAGACGTGGTAGCTCTACGTTCCGCGGAGGAGAAGCCTGTCTTGCAGGGCCCGGAGTCTGGGCTAAAGCGTGCCGTTACGAGTCCCGGCACCGTGGCCCCGGTGGCAGCAGCTCGTCGGCACGGCGGGAGCCCCTGCCCCGGCACCGGCAGCCCTGGCCGGGGAAGAAGGGGGAGCCGGCGGGCGTGGAGGGGGGGGGGGGGGGGGCGCAGAGGCAATTTGTTTCAAATTAACTGGTAACATCTCTGACTAAACAAGCGGCGGGGATCTCCCGCGTTTGGCAATGTAATCTGCTCCCGACGGCGCGGGGAGAGGGCAAGATCAAAGCATTCCTCGCGGGGAAATTGCACCCGGGGTTGCCGTTTGGTTAGCCTGCCCTAACCTCTCTAATAAATTACCCGAGAGGAAGGGAGGGCTGGGGAGGCGAGGAGCGGGGGAACGGCGGCACCTGCACCTGCCCGCCCGCTGTCCCCGCCGCACGGGGAAGGGATGCAAAGCAGGGCCCAGCGCCGGGCACCGGCCCCACCGCCGCCGGCTTTCAAGCGAGACCTGTTTACGGTCTTCTCAATGCCCCGGAGCTGCTCTTCCTCTCCGCTTTTCACGGGCCAGGACGCTGTCACCGCCCGCGCGGCCCGAGGAGTGACGACTCCTGTCACCGCCGGGGTCGGGCACATCGCCACCCCGCTCCCGGGGCGACCCCCGTGGCATTGGGCGGAGTAGGGGAAGGCAGGGGCGAAGCCCTGCGGAGGGGGCTCTGAAGGAGCCCGGGAGCACCCCCGCGGCCGCGGGCCGCCGCTCCGGGCAGACGGACCCGCAGGGATGGGGGCTAGGGGACAGTGGGACGTCCAGCCGGGAGCGTTGTAAGCGGGGCAGGTGGATGCACAGTTACACCCTGCGGGCTTCCACGCTTTCCTTGCGTGGAAATCGATGCCTTTCCCGGCACGGCGCTGCATCTGCCCGTGTCAGCAAACAGCGGGCACGGCTGCCACCAACGGCCCAAAGCGGGGTGTCTGAGCGGGAGCGGAGGTCTCCGCGGCACACGAGTGGGAGCAGCGGGTCCGGAGACCGCCGTTCGCCTTCCCCTCCCGCGGGCTCGTCCCGCCGGAGGACGGCAGGGGCACCTCTTCCTGCCGGAGAGAAAGGGTAGAGGGGCTGGGGGGTAGCGCAAACGCGCTGCGGAGCCCAGCGCAAACGAGAGGAGAGGAAGAAAGTTATACAAACACGCTTGAAAATCGTGGCTGGGTTTCACAGTTCCCTGTGGATAAAGTAAACAGGAGGCGAACTGTTTTGTAATTTGCTCCAGCGGCCCGCAGAATCGTACTTTGTAATTTGGTGTCGGTTTACAAGCAAAGGGGACTTCTGTTTCCTAACCTAGCAGGTCCTTTGTCATGCCTGTGCCTTTTAAGAGGGACCCCAAGGGGGAAAGTGGAATTCCTTGGGTATTTGCCTTTTAGTCATGCTTGTAAGTCAAACAGTAGCCAGGCTCTTTTTGGGGGATGAATAATACCTGCCGTCGGGGGATGCGCTTCCCGGTCCCCGCTCCTCCGGCGTGAGCGCTCGGCGGCGGTGCGGCCCGAGGGGGACAAACACTCTCTCGGGACGAACGCTCGCTCCCTCCCCGCAGGTGCCCCGCAACCCACGCCCGCCCCGCCGGCCCGCGTCCCGCCGGGTTGCGGGAGCAGGGTTTTTCCGTGCCGAACCGGCGGCCGGCAGCCGGTCCGTGCTCTCGCCGCCAGTGTGGATGCCAGTGTTTATTATACACAGGAACATTATCAGTATTTATTATACACACGCGCTGCTCAGGGAAAGAGCAAAACATTTCTCCTTTCCGGAGAATAGTTTCGGCCGCGAGTTCCACATATCGTTAGTTTTTGATCAGCACAGTGGCGGGGAGCTGATGCTCTCCCGCATGCCTCCTTTCTGTCTTTTTCTGGGGATACCCCGCTTAAATGCCCTAGCTCTTCCCCTGCCCGGCGCTGAACGCTGCCGAGCTGTATTTTGTCCGCTTCTGCCCGGTGGGAATTCCCATTTCCACGGACGGAAGCACCGAGCTCAAACCCCTCTCTGGCACGGCCGAGACTTTGTGCGTTACAATGTCGATCGCTCCCCGTTTTGGGAGCCCAGGGGCATTTCCCGATTTCCGAACAGCAGTCTCCGTCAGGGAGCGGCGGGCGGGGGGACACGGTTACTCGACAGCCCAGTGCTGGGTGGAAAATGCCGCTGAAGGCGGAGGGAATGCTAAAAAAACAAACGAATATTTTCCCGTGCCTTCGTTCCCGACTGGGCAGGAAGACAACGCCGATTCCGTTGCATTGTCAGACTCGGGGGAAAAAAAAAAAAAAAGAAAAAAGAAAAAAGAAAAAAAGCCATTGCCACAGGTCCCCGCCTCTGGCGCGGCCAGCAACGCGAACGACCGCAAACGAAAAAAGGCAGCGGCTGCTTCAGCCGTTTAAACCCGCGCCCTTGGTCCGCTCCCCGCTTCGGGGAACGCCGCTCGCCCGTGGGGCTGGTTCCTCAGTGTCACCATCACGCGTGTTTCTTCCCTATCTTCCCCTCCCCCCCGCCTTTTTTTCACCTTAAATTAAAGACCGCCACACGCCGCCTGCGCCCCCCCCGCTCCCCCCGCCCTCCACGCCTGCCCGCACCCACGAGTGAGCAGCGGGCACACACGCGTGGGGGGGTAGGTGGGGGGGCGGGGCGGTGGCGGCGTGGGCCAATCAGAGCCGCGGCCGCGCGGCGCGGGCCCAATGGGCGGTGCGGGCGGTGGTGGCGGGCGCTGATAACGCGGCGGGGCCGGCGCAGCGGGCACTGTGCCGTGGGGCGGGCGCGGCGTGGGCGAGGCTGGTGCCAGCGCCGGGGCTAGTGCAGCCAGCGGGCACCCACACCCACGCACGGCAGGGTTCGACCCGTCAGCGTCCGTCCCCCTTCCCCACCGCCCCCCGACGGCGCGGCGTCCCGGCTGCGGGAGAGCCTTGCGCCCCCGAGGTGCGGGTATAGCGAGTCCCCTGCCTCCTGGTGGGCTTGGGCAGGGGCGGCCTTGCTAGCCGCGAGGTGGCTGGAGGGCTGCGGGGCTGCCTGCACCGGCTTGCCGACCTCGGGCGCTGAACTTGGGTAAGTGCAAAGTGCGGGATGAAGGATGGGGAGGCCGGGTGGGGGTCGGAAGACACTGCTCCCGCGGTGCCGAGAGGTCGGCAGCACATACAGCCCCTGGTCGCTGGGGCGGACAGAGGCGGTGTGTGCAGCCCAGGTGTTCCCTACCTGTCCCCTAAGTCTGAAGGCGACGGGCAGGAGGGTTGTCAGGATCCTGAAATAAACAGGTCCCCTCGGGGAGCTGACAGTTTCACAGCCCTGCGGCGCCCGGCATCGCCCTGGGACGGTTTCTCCCGCATCCTGCGCGTTGGAGACGCGCTCCTTTCTGCGGCGGGCAAGCACAGTTCCCCGGGAAGCCGGAGCGGGCGGGGGAAAAAGTGGCCGTCGAGGGGCACGGGGGGTGATGACATCCCGAGCGGGCTCTGCCATGGCTTCCCGACGGGGGCGCGTCTCGGCCGGGTTGCCGGCGGGCCAGGTGGCGGCGGGCATCGCGGGAGCCGGGTGTGCCCGGGCTGCCGTCCCGCCGCGGGGGCGGGCGGCCTGACACCTCTCTTGCAGCTGCGCCGCCGAGGAGCCATGGCCGAAGGACGCGCCGCCGCCGACTGGGAGATCGACGTGGAGAGCGTGGAGGGGGAGGCGGCCGAGGCCCCCGACGCGCCGCGCAGCAGCGCCAGCCCGGAGGAGGAAGAGGAGGAGGAGGAAGGCGAGGAGGCGGCGGCGGCGGCCGCACGGAGGGGCGAGCCGCGGAAGCTGAGCCGCACGCCCAAGTGCGCCCGGTGCCGCAACCACGGCGTGGTGTCGTGCCTGAAGGGACACAAGCGGTTCTGCCGCTGGCGCGACTGCCAGTGCGCCAACTGCCTGCTGGTGGTGGAGCGGCAGCGGGTCATGGCCGCCCAGGTGGCGCTCCGACGGCAGCAGGCCACCGAGGTGAGAGGGGACGGGAGAGGTCGGGAAGGGACGGGACGGGGTGGGCGGCCCTCGGGCTAACGGCGCCGGCCGGTGGCTCTCCTAGGACAAGAAGGGTCTGGCGGGGAAGCAGGCGAGCGTGGAGCGCAAAGCCGTCTACCAGAGGCACGTCCGAACGCCCAGCCTCCTGGCCAAGAGCATCCTGGAAGGTAAGCGCGATACCCCCGCCTTTCCGCGGGCTGCCCTCGGCTCCGGCCGCCAGCGGGGAAACCTCGCTCTGCCCCGGGAGAACCCCCAGCTCCCGGCCCAGGCGCGGCTCCTCACAGACACGCGTGAAATGCAGCGTTATCTCCCCAAATATACGAGGAACGGCGTTAAAGCGCGGTCCGCTACCGGCGCCGGGTGGCCGAGGCTCCGAGGGTACCCGCCACCCGCGCCCGAAGGGGTGCCGGGTGCCCTCGGAGCCTCCGCCCGCGGCTTCTGCCCTTCGTGGCTGGAATTTCAGTTACTGCATATAATGCCTGAAATGCTAGCAACGGTAATTTGAAATTTGAGAGTTACTGTTACAAGCTGACATTCTTTTTACATGACTACCCAGCGGCGTTTGGCAGCGCAGGGTTCTTTATTTGCGCTTGTTTTTTATCAACAAATGAGTAAATCAATAAGTTTTTTTTTTCCTCTTCCTTTTGATCTGAACGCCTAACACAGCAGCACCGTTTGCTGGCTTATCAATAGTAAGATATGCGTAATAGGCTGCTCTTTTTTTTTTTTTTTCTTTTTTCCTGTTGAAAACGTTAGCTGTGGAACAATGACATTTTAAAGATGGATATTTTAGTGAAAGGGTGCATTTTTTGTTCCCCCTGCCCTCTTCGGATTGTGCCCAAATTTATTTCTAGGTCTGCTTTAATTACTTTCTGAACTGTAGCCCTGTAAAACATCACAGTTCTCAAATCTACCTTCCCTTTCCCCCCTGCCAAAATAGAATGCTCTTTTCTTTGCCTGTGCAAGCACAATTAAAATTTTGTCCTGTTAGAAACCTCTAATTTTCGTCTATAATTCCCTCTTTAAAAAAAGTCTCTTCTGTATTCTTTCCTCTAATTTATCTTAACTTTCTTTTTCTTTTCTCCTAGTTTTTCTTGGAATTTTCTGCCATCTGTAGGAATGTGTACATAGTGATTCATCTTTAGAGAATAGAAAAAGCATCAGCTGTAGGTATAGATAACTTCCTTGGCAATGGGGAAACCTGTGTGAGAGGAATGAGAGTGAAAACAGGTAAAACCCTGTTCTCCTTATTCATGTAAGTAGTTCCATTAATTCAATGGGATTAATGGAATCTGGGTAGAGCAAACAGGATTGGACCCTATCAGTTATATTAAATGAATCCAGTTAGCCTGGTAATTGAATATACTGGAGACTCCATGTTTATGCTTTATTAAGGTTCTTTTTTCTCTTTATTTTTTATTTCAAATAAAATATTTGAATATTTTTTGTATTTTTTAAAAAATTGATGGTTATCTCCTTAAGTTGCATGACACAATACTAGTCATAACACACAGAAGTGCTTTGCCATTCCCCCCGCTCCCCGATCTGCTGTTTTGGAGTTGCTTTTTAAGGTTACTAATCAGCTAGCTTTGAAGGAGACTACACATGTCAGAGGAGCAGGGCTTGCTTATCGGCGTTGAGGAACTTATACTGAATGTGCCTGATGGCGTGGGGAGCTAAGCCTCTGTGGCACAATGTCTTCAGTAGGAGCTGATGGTGTCCAGGGTTTGTAGCAAGTGCTCGGCGCCTGTTGGGACTGGCTCCAAATGGAGCCCTTTCACAAACACAGCTTTAATGTCTTTCTTATGCAGCTTCATTCCTAATGCTGCTTTGTTGTTTTAGGTTACCGTCCTATTCCAACAGACCCTTACCTGGGAGGGAATTCACCTTTGCCACCCCCTGTAAGTGACAGGATGAGAAAGAGACGGGCTTTTGCTGATAAAGAGTTGGAGAACATTATGCTAGAGAGGGAGTATAAAGAGAGAGAGATGATGGAAGCTACACAAGCAGCTGCCCTTTTTCTCCCTAACCGCATGATGCATGGAGCTGAATACAACTCGTATAAAACAGCCTTCAACACTACACAAGTTGATACTCCAAACAAGGAGTTTTGCAATTTTTTACCAACCTGCCTTGATCTAACCATGCAGTATGCAGGATCCAGCAACATGGAACTAATTTCTTCAAATGTGAGTGTAGCTACTACCTACAGGCAGTATCCCCTGTCCTCTAGGTTCTTAGTGTGGCCAAAATGTGGCCCCATTAGTGATGCTCTCCTCTACCAGCAATGCTTGTTGAACGCTACTACTGTCCAAGCTCTCAAACCTGGGGCAGGTTGGGATGCCAAGGTCTCACAAAGTCAGGACTGTCCAAACACTGAGCATGACATCATCTCTCCAAAACTGGAAAATCCACTCGTTCTGACACACACACAAGACATTCAGCAGTCAGGTAATGAGATACTGTGCCTTCCTCAGGAAGCTCGTGAGAGGTCAGCTTTCTCTCCCCCGAAAAGGACTTTCGCTCAGATTTCTGACAAGGATTCTCTGGCACCTCAGGAACAGATATTAAGCAAGATCAGCAAAGACAGTACCAAGCCCCCTCCACCGCTCAAATACAACCCATTTCAGTCACTGTTCCAGCAAACATTTCCTGACAGATCAGGAGCAGAGCTGAGAACATCATTTGTCAAAGAGACTTTTGAAGATGCTTCTAAGAAATACAGAGAGTGTGCCATTAAAGAGAACCAAAAATACAAGCTTACAATAGACAAATGCACAAAAGACTTCTTTGGGGCCAAACAGGCCACAATAAAACTTTCAACAACTGAGCCACTGTCTTTTTCAGTTGAATCCATCCTTAAACGACCTTCTTCTGCAGTTGCTAATGTCTCTCAATGAATAAACTATACCTTCAGTGTAGAGAGTTTATGTGCTTTGCTTTCTGCAGAGTTGCTACTGCCTGCCTTGTGTCTTAAAAGATTTGTAAAGAGGAATTTCTACTGTAAATGGTAATTCTTTCTTTTATCTCAAAATGATGTACATAAATATGCATGTTTTCTCTTCTGAAAAAATAAATATATTTAATTTTTTTAAATTTAAACTGCATGTACAGACTGTAAGGTGTTGTTATGTTAAGCAGCACTTCAAACCGTTCAATAAAATGAGCTTACCTACAAGCACAGATGTATTCCTGATCTCTGTTTTGTCTCTAGTATCTCACAGGCAAGTATGCCCTACTTTCAGAATATTCTTATTCTTTTATCTGCTTTTATCAATGTACTTACTAGCTATCATGGTGGGGCAAGTGGTCATTTCTGCTTTGAACCTCCAGTAAATAAGTGAAGAGAACTGCGGTGCACATAGGCTCATGTGAGTTTGCAAGACTCTTTTTGTTAACTTAAGTGAAGTTTAGATCAGATTCCAAATGCCTACTTTATTCTTAAAGGGCAGTGCATGCTAGCAAAAAATACGGGTTTATTCCACATCTCTCTATAAAAGCTTCTGTCCCTAAAGCAGAAGAGTTACCAGACTGGATTTGTGGATAGCGACTCTGGTGAGCTTTTGGATAAAATACAGCATTCTTAAAAATTGAGTTTTTGAATAAAAGGATTGTTTTTTTTTGTTTTTTGTTTTTTTTTTTTTTTAAATGTTCAGCTGGCTTTATTCTGGATTTCCACCCCCTGCAATATCTCCCTTCTGTAAACATTTCATCTTTGACCAGTAAGAACTCGAGATTCTTGTGCTGTGGTAATTGAAATGACCTTTTGGCTGTAAAAATGATGCAGAGAATCATCACTGCTAATGAGAAATCAAGTCATGATCTCTCAGTTTTTGTAATTCTACACCCTTTTGCAGGGACAGCAGAAATACAGGAGATTAACTAGTAGAATTTACCGGGGAACCTGAAATGCCCTCAAGGTTGTAGAAAAAGGCATCATCAGCTCTTGTTATGCCTGAGCCTGAAGCTTTCTAAATTCATGATTTTGTAAGTTTTTCCCTATACATTACTGCTACCACATCTAGTGCTAACTGGTAATCCCTTGATTACTTTCCTTCCTTTACATTTTTATCCTGCAGACAGCGCTCAGCCAATTGAAAGGAGCCGTGGATTCTTCTTATTTTTTATTATTTTATAAAGATAATTTCTTTTTGGTATTTGTGAGCAGAATTAAATATTTTCTGATTCTCACTGCACAGGTAAAAATGCATATTTTGCTATGAATAAATCTGAGCCGTGAATTTCTGATTCTGTAAGTATCTCTAAAGTGTTTAGTGTTTCTGTCTGTAGTGGTGTCACTGAACAGCAGGACCTTTTTGTGGATGGGAGGAGTTATCCATTGTGGGTGCTTTTCTAAGCCACTCTGTTAAAGCAACAAACACATTGGAGAAAACACATTTTACATAACATGTAAATTTTTACATAACATGTAAATTTTTACATAACGCATCCCACAAAGCACATAAAATTTTATGTCAGGAATGTAAACGATTTGTTGTAATTTAAAAGAATCTTGGGTACCAGCTAAAGTTTCACTTTTCAGAAGTATTTATGCTAACTAGCCGAACATGCATTTCAAACGCAGCAAGATGCTTTTCATTTTTTCAAACTCTGTCCTTTATGCAGTTGCCATTAGAGGGAGTTTTAACTTACTTGAGAGCTGAATCTGCTTGTTGATCAGTTTAGCAGCCAGACCAAGCTAAGCAGCTTTTATGCGGAGTAAATGGAGTGAAATTCTTCACATTTCCTATTTGTTTGGTTTCACCATGGCTTCCTTCTTCGGCTTAGTTGAACATTAAATGCTAACAAGGGGTTTTAATTTAATCGGGGTTTCCTTTGTTATTAAAAATATGATTTGTTTTGTTTTTCAAGCTGCTGGCATAAACTAGGATGACAGATGAAAGAGAGTTCAGCAATCTACGTAGTGAACCAATATTGGATACTGGAATTAGTCCTGCATAAATATTTTTTTGCTTGACAATATGCGCATCTAACATTGTCCAATTTCACATCCAAAACATTTTTCCAATAAGTCACTTGTCTTTATTCATCTCTTAAAAAGAGATCAGAAAATCAAAGCCCTCCAACAGACAGGTACCTCTTGACCTTTTAAAGAACCAGTTGGGCTGAACAAATTCAAACTCTGAAGATATACCAAACAGTATTATATATCTATACACACAGACACTTTCATACATAATATATGTATGTTCCAGATTGTTTTGTTCAAATTCCAGTCATCAGAAGATGGGTGACATTTCTATTACTATTTGAAAAAATACGACCCTTGAGGTGAAACTTGAGCAAATTGTTTGCTTCTTTTCAAAAATAAGTCTCGCTGGAGCCAGCATTTGGCGACCCTGTCTTGCTGTCACTTGATCATGTCCTTCTTCAGTTTCTTTGGCTATTTTGCCCTGTACTTAGTTTCCTTTCATTTCATAGACGCTGAGCCTTACCCCGCATGCATCTTGAAAGCTTGTTACACCCAGATTGTTTTTCACTTTCCTTTGTTAAAAAACGTGTAAAGTCTCTTTTTCATGGAGATGATGATTAGTGGCTTGAGCAAGACAGCACATATACAGACATCCTGTGATTTTCCTCACACATCTTTGCAGTGGATGTATAGCACTCTTGCCTCTTTCAGCCATGAGCTCCTCCAGAGCAGTGATGACTTGTCCACTGTGCAAACTCATGGAGAAGAAAAGTCATTGCTCTGAATCTGCATAGCACTTACTGCTAGGCAGTGTCTCCCTGGCAGTAAGTCAGCTGGTAAAATATCCTATGCTCCCCTATGCTTCCTGCTTCTTAAATACAATTTTTGTACCATTTGTTTGCTGTGTGGATGCTTGTATCTCCTGTACAGCGTGACAAGTTTTCTCTGAGTATGAGAAGCACCTTTGTGCTGTGCTCATGGGCGTCAGGTTGCATTTCCCTTCTGATCCTCTTCCGACCTCAGTTTTTCTTACTTGATGGTGCAACATGCTTGTTGGGAAGATCAGCTTTAGGGTTGGGACAGGGGGCCAAGAATCTGTGCTGGCTGCGGAGCACAAAACGGTTTTGGAAAGGAATACAAAGAACAGTATTGCACTTAGTAAGCCTGGCTGATGGCACTGTCAGAGACAACCAAATACTAGTTGGAAGTGAAGGCCTTCCATATGCATACTGAGACAAAAATTTTTACAGGTGTACAGAGGCATATAAGTGTACAGAACTAGAGGAACTGGGAGTGAATGGTGGTGGGTTCACCTGGAGTAGGTAAAGGTTATGGACAGGTGTTGCAGCGATGGCGCTTCTCCCTTATACGGCACAGGAGAATTGAGAAGGGGTCTGTGGTGGTGGTGGGGAGAGTCCCTGCTCAATAGGTGCGGGTTGCTGACTTTCTCTCAGGTGCTGGCACCCTGGAGGTGACTGCACCAGCACTGCTGGCTTGCCACAAAGCCTGCCTTAACACTGTCATTTGTCTTTGACATCTTTGAATCAGCATATCCAGCTGCTGGCCCTTAGGTCAAGGCACAGCGTTTGGTGAGATGGCTGGATAATCAGACACGAGTCATTCAGCTGATGTCAGGACTGAAATGTCTGTGAAATCAACAGCTGAATGTGTTTGCATTCTGCCCTGAAAGCAAGACTTATCCCTGTGCTGTCTGCTTATCCTTCTGCTATGACAAAGACCTCTCTGAGTTTTGCAGTCTGAGCTCCTCATCTCTTTGGGATCATAAAAGAAAGTCACTTTGTGGCCAGCTGTGAAGACACAAGTCCCTGTAGAGCTAATGGCTCCAAAGGCTGAACATTAACCAGCTCCCAGTTGCTATTGTTCTGGAATTAGAGAATTTGACACTCTCTCCATTTCTTTATTTTTAGTGTAGGACAGGGAGGTATGTTCTCGTTTTGATTTGGCAGCTTGTTTGCACAATCAAGGCTTTCAGTTCCTGTACCCAACACTTTCCATTCAGCTGACCTTGATGTGAAAGTCACCAGGAGTCATTGCCTGTGATGGATGAGATTCTCACTGTATCACTAAGTCCCTTCTCTGAATTACTGCCAGCTGAACAGCATAAAGTACACATAATGCCTCCTTTAACTCAGATAGTAGGGATCAGCCATTTTCTGTTTGCTTGTATTGAAACTAGGACAAACTGTGGCTTATGCAAGAAGGGCTGCTGGGGAAGCATGTGTGGGCAGGTGGAAACCAGTGGCAGGAATGTCAGTGTGACTGAGGAGACAGGAACAAGATGGTCTTTTATGGGAGGAAGCATCCCTCTTCATAAATAATGAAAACATGCAAACTGGGAAAAATACTCAAATCATTCAACATTGTCACTTCCCTCTCTTCTTGTCCACAGCACCAGCTCTTTGTGAACAAGCTACAATAATTTTTCTGTCCAGAAACGAGTCAGAAATCAGCTTGATGGGCTGCAGCCACCCCTTTTGTTGTAATTTGGCGTTGGTAGCCCAAAGCCAGTGAGCCCTGCTGTTATTGGGACCCGTCGTGTGCAGTACGGGGGCTGATGGTGCTGTTCCTTGGTCACAAACTGAGGGTAGGATTCAATCCCTCACCCCAAACTCAGCACTCCAAACTTTGCATGGATGTGTGGCCATTTGGGTGTCTGAAATGAAAACTCAGCATCTAACCTGTGTGTTACCACAGGACACACTGCTGTGTCTAGTTTTTGCTGACAAATAAGAGCTTCCACAGTGACCAACAGAAAAGAAAGGTGTGATTCTTCATATTCAGTTATGTTGAGATATTACGTTGGAATAATGGGAACAATGAAAAATTACATTGCAAGAGGGCATGGCCCTTTTCCCAATTTTTGTAAAAAATAATTACAGCTGAAACCCACCCAAGGGAAAACGAAAAACTGCACAGGCAAGCCTACTGATTTGTATACCAACTGGAGCCCACTAAGGGATGTACTTACCCTTGCAAGATGGAGTCTAGAAGTAAATTTAGAAGAGATACAAAGGTTTTAGGAATGCCAGATTTCACAGTCACACTGTCTGGCTGACAGCCTCTGCATCTATACCTCACTGCTGTTGGCCAAATCCTGGCTTACAACAGTTATTTGATTTTTCACTCATTCCCTGGCAATCCAGGTGGGCAGGAAGCAGGTAGCTTGAACTGGTACCATGTGTGATATATAGTTTCTATATTTGTGTATCAAGAGCCAGTAGTGGCATCCATTACACCCAGCCTGGTTTTCATGTACCCATTTTCTTTCTACACAACTCTACATGAGTTGGCCACGGCCAGGCTCCACTTTTCTAAGTCAGACGGAAAATATGGGTGAACCTTCAGAAAAGGCTTGCCTCTGGTGCATGAACAGCACACTGGGAGCTGTTCCTCAGTGGAAAGATGCTATAAGTGGTCATAGAATTGTTGGATCAGAGATTTAGAAAGTCCAGAGCTATGTATACAGATAGGAAAACAAAATCTTAGTGTAAAACATATAGGTAAAACCAACTCCTTTCAGGCAATTTCAGACTTGCAGCAGTGTGAGCATGAATGGAGAGAAGAAAAAAAATCACCAAAAGATCCTAGTGAGCTGGAGATGACAAATGTACAGGAGCTTTACACTTTAACCTGTGCGGAAAATAACATTTTATTTAATATTTTATTTTATTTAAAAACTTTATTTACACTTGTTACCATCTGAGCTGTCCTTACCTTGTAGAGCAGTACTACTTCTTCTACTGTATCCTCAAACATGTTTATTAATTGGAACTTAGTGCTATGTGGTAGAACTGTAGGGTAAAGCTGTGGTGGTGCTGAGGCTGGCTGGCAGCTCTGGAGAGTGCCCAGTCCCATCCCTGTCCATAACAGGTCAGCCACAGCAGGTTGCTCAGGGTTGTGCTCAGTTGGGTTTGAATATCTCTAAAGATGGACATTTCACAGCCTCTCTGGGCAATCTGTTCCAGTGTTTGACCACCTGCACAGGAGAAAAATATTCTTCTGTTTAGATGGAATTTCCTGTATTCAAGTGTGTGCCCGTTGCCTCTTGTCCTGTCCTGGACACTGCTACAAGATCTATCTTCTTTGCTCCCACTGTCTTTGCTCCTACTATCTACACACAGTGATAAGGTCCTCTCCGAGCAGTCTCTTCTCCAGTATGGACTAGCCCAGTTCTCTCAGCTTTTTTTGATAAAAGAGATGCTCCAATCCCTTAATTATCTTCAAGACACCTTTTCTGGACTCACTCCAGTATGTCCTTCTGTACAGGGGAGCCCAGCACTGGACACAGTCTTCCAGATGGGTCTCACTGGGGCTGAGTAGAGAGGAGGGATCACCTCCCTCCATGTGCTGGCAACACTCTGCCAAATCCAGACAAGGATGCTGTTGGACATACTTGTCGAAGAGCACACTGCTGCCTTCTGGTTAACTCAGTGTCCACCAAGACAACCCTGACTCAGTCCTGTCATGCAGGACTTACATTTTGCAATACTACTGTCATCTGCACAAGGATTAAATGAACTCTCCTCTGTTAAATCATTGCATACTAGATTCATGGTGGAGTAAGTGCAAAAAGAAATTGTTTCCTATGACTTTAGGACTACAAGGTCTGAAAAGAAAAGTAAATAAAAATTATGAAATTCTGACGGTATGACAACAAGCATACTGCAAACCACTGCAAATCTATGCAAACCTGAGATTAAGGTAATGTTAAAACTTCAGCTCAAGCTCACGATGAGGTAGTTATGTAGAGCATGATTAAAAAGCTTTATGTTAGGAAGGGCTGCATTCCCTCAAGAGAGTCAAACATAATGCCCACCTTATCGCTCACCATGCCTTCCCATATTACTCTTTCATAAATAGATTGAGAAAACAGGAGTCTTACTATCATAGTTTAAAATTATTTCCATTCTGACTCTGGCAAACTGGTCTAGGATTCTAGTTCAGAAGCAAAGGCTTCATACTGAAATTGTTTTGTTATTAATCTGCCTCTAGGACGTGTCTAGAGGGAGCTGGTAACCTGGTCACTTTGGGAAACTATCTTGGTATGGCAGAAAGGTACAGAGGAAAACAAGACCAGAACTGACAAGGAGGACTTCACCTAACGGCTGGTGGGTCAGCTTCCACTTTCTCCTTGCTGGCCTTTGAGAAGGCAGGGAACAGCAGCAGGGCCCTGTACAGAGCCCGGCACTTGCCCGCTTTCCAGCCAGGCAGGGAGAGCACAGCCATGGCCTGAGCACCCGCTGGGACAGAGGGACAGCTGGCTGTCCTCATGCCAGTGGATGGGTGGCAGCCAGTTTTGGAGCACCCTGACAGAGCTTTTTCAGTCGAGAAGCTTTAGCTTTTTAAGACAGTGGAGTATCCCCCAGCGCAAAACTGCTTGCTTACAAAGCTGCCGTGTCCTGCGTGAGTAGCAATTCTGGGCTAACAGTTTGCAGATGCAGCAGTAAGGGGGCGTGCTCTGCTGGGTATGGAGGCTTTAGGCAGAGGCTGTGTAATGCAAAGAAGTGAGAGAAAAAAAGTTTTTGGGATAAAACTCCTTTCTTCAGTCCGTTAAATTCCTTGCTCGGAATTAGAGGAGAGCGACTCAGGGATTTTGAACTAAGAACAACTGAGAGTAAACCCATGAGGCCGTGAGCATTATTTGTAATAATTTAACCTCAAAGCTATGATGGTGTAGCTAACCATAAAGGGGTTTGTGTCTAACAGAGGAGGATATGAGCAGAAGGTTATGCTGAGAGCATGATCTTCTGTAATTTATGGCAGCCAGTAATAAGTCCAGGCTTACAGAAAGGAAAGCATACACATGTTAACAACAGGGTCCCTGTAGCAATGTCTTGATTCAGCTTCTGGTGTTACTCCCACGCAGTGTGCTCAGAGTTGTTTTGTTTGTGGGAGCAGGATGGGAAGGGGTAGGGGGAGTCTCTGCAACACAGTAAAGAAAGAGAGCCTATCTTTGCACTCCCCCGCTTCTTACTGCTCGCTGTGCAACAGCTCACACCACTTCCCACAGCGCCAACACACACCCTTGGTGGATATGGGTTGATACCATTCCAGCAGGTACACAAGATGTAGAAGACTGGCATGCGTTTTCTTAGCTGGCTTTATCTTTTACTTGGCACTCACTTAGACACCTGCAAACACAAATCAAGCCCTTCTGCAAGGAACACGTTGCTTAAAGTTGGGGGTCCCAGCAGAAGGTTGTCCTCGAGTTTGATTCTCTGTAGCCCAATTACTAAAAATAGGGCTCCTCCTACCACTTTTTCTCCTGGCATGAAGACATCTGTACAGTATACCTTCTCTAGCCAACTGACTCTATCTGTGACACTTGTTGAATTTGCTGTCTTTGAGACTGCTGCTGTCTGTAAATGTAGATGAAATAGTTGCAAAAGTGGAGAGAAGTAAAGTAGATGTAAAACGTCTTGGGTAACCAGGCTAAAAAAAGCTTGTTCTCCCTTTTTTCCCTGTTGTCCTCTCCTACACATTTATCTCATGTACCTTTCTAAGCTCCCTCCTTTCTTGTCACACATGATATCCCCTTCTGTCTAGGACATACCAGTGACTCCTCCAACATAAATGCTGAGGTCTACGCTCAGCGCTACTTGCTGTTCTCAGGATTGGGTTCATGTGCTGCATAACAGGCTGCCCCAGAGTGACTTGTAAAGGTTTTCCACAAAGCAACCAGCTCAGCATGCTCATGCGGAAGCTGCAAAATAAACAAGGAATAATAACATATCTCCCACAGCTGGGAAATGCCACATGTGGATGAGAATAATCCATTCATTAGGTTCTGAACACAAAGTCCCACCAGAGAGTATCATAAATCCATGTGATGTCCCTGAACGCTGGATTTTTCATTTGGGCATATGAAGGAACTGAAAAATGTGTAAAATGAAAATCACATGTACTCCAAAGCAGCTCCATAGCACTGGAAGCTGGTAACATCTGAAAGCAAGCAGGCAAAACTGACACATAAAGATGTGCTCTGAGCCAATTTACAGCAAAGGGTAAAGATCATACTGCATCTGAGTCAAAACAGAGTAGGCACTACTCCCCAGTGACTGCACATCCGAAGAGTCTCTTGTGTACTGATTATACCAGAAAATGTATGGAATACATTACAATTATGAATGTTCCTCTGACATGTTACTTCAGAAAAGACTATGAGAGTAGCATAAAATATAGGACTCAGTGTTTCAACATGCAGTCATAACCGGCCCAATTTCCATTGCTGTCAAAGATGAAGCAGAGATGTTTATCTATACACAGCCACTGGTTAGAAGAGGCAAGTATTCTGACAGAACGAAGGTTTTCAGCAAAAGCAGTTGCAAGCTTTTCTAAACACTGTGCTTTCTGACACTTCTTTGGACTTAACAGCTGAATCCAGAAGGCAAGTCTCCAAAATGCTTGTATGGTGCGTTCTGCAGTTGCATACTTGAGTGTGCTTTGGTTTGCTCAAGAGCTTTCAAAGAGTGGCTTAACTATTCCAAAAAAAAAAAAAAAGACCAACTCAGTCCTATGGTTGATGCTTTATTACGCAGCTGATCTGATTAATTCCTTCCTACAGTTATTTTGGACCGTTCTGTCCTTGCTGTTGTTTTTCATTGAGGAAATGGGTTCTTGTGTTAAGCAAATATAGTATGGTGTTTGGTAGATTAAAGCAATGAGGCAAAAAGCTGAGGTCCAGGCAGAGACTTGGACTTGCAGTGCAGGGAAAATGAAAGCCACCTCCTGTGCTATCCTTACTGTGCATCTTACTGCTAATAAAGTCTATGAAAAGAAGATACAGTGAATATTGGGATTGATGTCTGGACCAAAAGGAAGGCAAGAAATCCTGTGTTCAGCATACCCCGGATGAAGGTGCATGCCTATAAGAGAAAATCAGCTAGCTTCTGCCAAGCTGTCTTTCGGTCACATCAACATTGTAAATCTCTTCCTGGTTGTTAAAGTCTTTTAGATTTTAAATCGCCACATAAAATGTGTTGATGGTGTAGAAACTGTCACCATTTTCCGCCCTGCTTGGCAGGTCCTTGCTTTGACAGGCAGATAGGCAACTTGTTAGACTGAGTGAGAAGTACATACAGGCTATCTGCTCCTAAGTAAGGGGCAGAGCAATTCTGAAGGAGCTGGTGATGGTCTCCATTGGTCTCTCCCAGTTGAAAAATTCAAATTCATGAAGCCAGGAAACAGGGAGCATCTAGCATGATAAAACATGGGAACATCTGGATGTTCTGGGATTTTTTAAGAAAAACTTTTACCTGAGAGAAGGGTTGCATCTCAGAAAACCACCCAGGCCCAGCAATATCTGTTGGGCTATTGCTACGTCATTCCAGATCTGGGTAGATTGCGTATAACTTCGTTTAGACTAAGAGATGGCTCCCATATTTCAACCTGTTTTTTACAGACTACAGGGGGTCTGTGCAAGCAGGATTTCTGTCTCTGCTTTGGACAACTCAATCGTGAGTTTGTGGGCTGGTCCTTTGGCCATTTGCCGTGGGGAGTTTGGGAAAAGACCTCCCAAAGATCTGGATCACTGTATTGGGGTCTGCAGTAGCTTGGCCCTGGATGTGCTGTATGACCTGTGGGCTCAGTTCTGCTTCCGCCAAAGCTGCTGGTGAGACTTCTCTCTCTCTTCCTCACCTGGAAAGCGGGAGAGGGACACTTCACAAACACAGGCAGATGTGATGGGGTAATGCCCTGGTGTCAGGAGCACTGGTGTCAAGAAAGTTTTGTCAAAGAAGGAATCTGCTGATGCAGCTTCTGTATCAGAGTGTCTCCTTGCCAAACTAGCAGCCTGATGTGCCACTTCTTCCTGCTGGGAAGAAGCACACACTGACCTATAAATTCTTAAAAATGAGTACTTTGACCAGATCACTGAATTAACAAAGTAACGCAAGGCCCTCCCAGTCCACTTGCATATGCAGGATTCCAAAACACAGAAGATCTTCCTAGGCAGAGGGAGCATAGTACTCTGTGTCTAGCTAGTCAGGAGAAGCTTCCCTGTGGGATGTGCTTTGGGAAAGCTTGTTCACCTTTTCGGTCTCTCCTCCACAGCCTTCTACTGAGGGTAGAGACACCCTGCTAAGGTTGTCAAACTTCAGTGATAAACACTGTGTATCCTTTTTTGCTCTGATAGATCAAAGTACTTCATAAGGACTCTAACAGGTCCCAAACCATGAGGAGGTACTGTGGCAGTTCAGGGGGAGAGCAGGGACCTCTGGCTGCCCTGATTCTGGGTGGCTTCTGGGGACAGCAGGGCAAAGCAGGCTGCAGGAGCGACCATATCAGATTGCTTGCCTTGAGCTGTCCTCAGGTGGCCACCAGGGACTGGGGTGAGGTGTGGAGGCTGGTCTTGCAGGCTGCCCAGCACCACAGCCTGAGGCAGAGCCACATCCAGACACCCAGCACAGTCACTTTGACTCTCTTCTCTCACTGCTCACCCACACTTCCTGTGGTAAAGTAACCTTAACCAAATATAATGAAAAGAAACTTCCACGTGCTGTAATCACTAGACATATTCCCTCTCAAATGGGACATGTACATGAAAAGAGTGAAGGACAAGCTAGGGATAAGAAAGGAGCCATGTAAAATCACTTTAGCATGTGGCTGCTAACATCAAAATCCTCAGCATTTATTGCGTGATGCTTGGTAATGTAGTTTGGCCTCCAAATGCTTTGCAGAGTTAGCAGAGGGACAAGCAGGGCCCTGGTAAGAAGCCTGGCTTGGAGATGACTGAAACACACTGCAAAACGTGCAGTGCTCGGTGAAGTTTCTTCAGGAATCACCTTAAAAGCAGCAAGCCGAATAGTGAACCCTGACTGAACTTTGACTGAAGTGTTTGCTCTAGTGCAATCAAGTGACTGGAATAATGATAATGATAATGATAATCATCATCATCATCTTTCTTGTTGCAATTTCATTGCAGTAAAAGCTAGCTAGATACTCTCAAAGCTTCTTGGAAGGACTTCCTTATAATTTACACTCCATAGCTGAAATACAGATTCTGATGCACTGGTACCATACATCTGTTCTCCTGACTTTTTAACCATAGAGTGCTAGTTTATTGCTGAGCTTAAGGATAAAAGAAACAAGAAATGAAAGTAGAAAAAAAAAAGAAGTTTCCTCTCCACTAAGTACATTCAGATGTCAGCCTCCAAAAGCCCTATACAGTGTTTCATTCCCGGATTATTTTACCTTCCTGCTTATGAGGCAATGTTGTTATCAAATAGGTTTAATCACAAAAGGGCTGGGTTTTAGAGCAGGGAAATATTATTTGCAGAAACTGTCAATAAAGTAAGCTAAAAATTGCTGCAGTGTATCAGCACTAGTGTTTCTAAACTTCCAAAAGCACAGATTTGTGAAATAACTATTCTCAAATAACTTTAGTCCTTGTTTGGGTAAAAGTTTTCAGGGATTTCAAGGCTGCAGACGGGAGTCCAACAGTGACTCATGCTACACATGAACATAGAAGTAATGCTGTTACTGTCAGCTGTTGTGTAGAGGGAAATGTAGCTGACCACAGGACAGCCTTTGGAGTTTGTGCCATCTTCCAGAATGAAAGAAAATAAAACTTCCAAGAGCTCCCAAGAAAACAATTTATGTGTCAGTGTCTACCTTTGGCAGATGGTTCCCAATGTGCATGTTCCCACCCCAAAAGGTGTTCAAATGCGGCATTTACCCCTACACATGACAAGTACTCGCTACACAACAGCACATATGTGGGTATCACTCTCTTGTTGGGTAACTTCATTGAAAGTGATAGCATTAACCTCCCTTAAATGGTTTAATTTATCCCAAAGAGCACATCTGACCCAGATCTCAGCTAAATACAACCTGCTTCTACCAGTTTCAGAGACAGTCATGATTTTAATTGCTTCTGTATTTTACAACCCCTTGCTGTTGCTTCTGATTCTGAAGGTAATGGCATTTGGCTTCTTTTATGGAGAACTTCTCAGCAGAACGTCTCAGCAGGAGCCTTATGGTCCCACAGAAGTCCTAGCGTGAGAACAGGGAAGGTGTATAGATGCTTAAGTTTAAAATTGAATTTGAAAAGTCTAAATATTGTTTTGTGGGTTGCTTTTTAGTGTACAGAGCATCTTCTTTCTGCTTTACCCTCCCTAGTCACTTTCCTGTATGCCATTTCTCCTCAAATACAGGAATTGCTGTAGCTCCTGTAAGTTATCTGACCCAAACACAGGACAATGCCTCTTCCCAAGCACACTTCTCAGGTTTTAATTGCAATTTAGAGCAGAGATCATGGGGAAACAATCTCGTGCAGCTAAACAACATTTATGTCAGGATGCAAGTCAACAAATTCTACCTTGTGCTTTGCTTGTCCATCTGTTTCCTTGGAAGCCACTTTCCTTCCTACAGCCTCTTACACTTCCTGGGAGAGGGTGACAAGGCAAATCCCTCTTCTTTGCTGCAATTTGTACAGCTGTGGTAGCCTTTACAGAGAGGGATATACTTTGAGGCTTGGCTTTATTACAGAGCTACATTCAGAAATAGGTTGTTTGCTCAAAGCCTGATAACAACCAAAGTATAAGAGATGGGGCTAGAGACTACTGTGAGTCTTTGACTCACAAGTGACTATTAAGGGCTGTTGCAAGGAGTCTGCGCTGTCCCCTCCTGGGGGAGAGACTGTGGGTGTTTAAAAGCACCTTTAAGAAACCTGCATGCAGACATGCTCTAGTTTGTCATGGAGGGTTAGCTCATGCTTCCCTGTCTGAGCTGGCCAGCAGTAAGCGAGTGGCAAATACTCTCTATTAAAAGATTAGAGAGGCACACATGGAGTGGCTGTGGCAAGAATTTCACTTTTTGATGCCTGGTTGCACAAGTACCAGGTTGTGGGCTGTGATTACTTCCTTCATTTCTCCCATGGTATATGCAAATTGTGCCTTAATGATGCCACAGTATGTGACCAGATAGCCAGAGGAGGTGAAAGTTAAACAGACCTGAGGTATAGCTGCAAACCTTTAAGCTAAGATGAAGGGATAAGATAGACAGGAGACCATCCTTGCTGCTCTCACCTCCTTATTGACGAGAGGAGGAGTTATATGTAAACCCCTCATGGTCTCTCCCTTGACATCCTCCTGGTTTTCAGAGCCTCTCCTGCATGCTGTCAGAGACCTCCTAAGCCTGCTGTTCCTCTCTCCTCCCTTAAGCATTCACTGGTCCCTTGCTAGGGACGTGCAACTTCTCAGGTCCTGCTGCCTGAAGCAAACCATTTGGTGATTCTCTTTGGAGTGATCACCAGCAAACTAGGCAATGGGGCTGACACGTAAGCTATAGTCATTTGGGCTTGTAGTTGGCACCTGTGGATATGGCTCTGGCAGCTAATAAATCACAGCAGGGCTGATGAGCCTCTGGCTTTTACTAGGTTCTGCAGGCACTCAGTGCCAGAGCAGGATCTGTCCCTCAGGATCCCCCTGCTCATAATGCTTACACTGCCTTGGCTGGCAGAGGAAGGAAATGTCAAGTGGCCAGAGATGGGATATGTAGAGCTGAGCTTTCCGGCAAGCCTGAAATTTTTCTGTACCTTCCCTCAAAGGAGCAAAAGGTTTTCTCTGAACACAAAGCTAATGCTGCTGGTCAGTGTGAGGGAGGAAGAAGTCCAACCGCCTTCCTGACAGCCTTCCTTCCTGACAGGTTTGATGTGCTTCATATGGTACCTGAGGAATTGGTATGACATCAGGTGATGAAGAGGAGTTTGTTGTTGCTGAGCGCTCTTTCTCCAAGTCAGTGTGCTGCTGAGGGACAGAGACATCTCTCAGTGCTACTACCCTGGGATTTCTGTACCCCGTCTGGTCACGCAGCCAGTCCTTCCCAAGCTGTGTCCAACCCCAAGGCTAGTAGCTGACCTCCTGCTGTGACTCCTCCAACATAGGTTCATGCCCTCACCCTGCTATCTTCCAGCTCTCCTTGAGCACAGTTTGGCTCTTCCACATATTTCATGCATCAAGCTTCTTCATCACAGACATCTAACAACCGTCTTTCATGGGACATCCTAGTTTCAGGACTTCTGTGCTGTTCTGTGCTTCATGTGCACCTGTATGCTGTCTATTGGCTGCTTGACTAATCCTCTCCCTAGCCAGGTCTTTCTATTTCCTCCCAATAGGATATTTACTCACTCAAATGCTGCTTCTACCTCTTCTCAGTTCAGCAAATTGTGCTCAGCTGAGTCTTAAGACCACTAAAAGGCCCATTTTATTCCCTGACATATACTTTTTTCTATTTGGTGGTATTGCTGTGATTTAAGTTTGATAATGCGTGTCTTTTGTAACTAAGGCTAGGGGACTTGTATTCATTATAGCAGCATCCTACTGAAAGCTTTTCATGCTAGGTGTGAGTGAGCCTCCTATATATGACAAGTAACCTGACTTTAGCAAATAAAATGCTTCCATGCAGATAGGCATGGGGTTGTGAGGACACATGAAGGCGTGATTTGCAGGCTGGCAGTACTAGCCCTGTGTCTGTTTCATGGGTTCCTGCCCAGTGAATTTGCCCTTACCCTTTACAGCTGCTGTTGTGTACCAGCAGGTCAGGCTCTGGATGGACTGGTCTGTGTGAACACTGCAGACACATTCCCCACCTGGTGGCATTCACATGGACGCTTAAAATTCATGTTTAATGCAAGGGCACAGTTATTACATGCTTAAAGCCAGCTTTCAGCCCACATCCACTTCTCTACAGTGGCATGTTCTCATAGTGGTTAACACCAAGATCAGCTTTGCTTGCTGCTGTAGTAAGGCTCAAACTTGTGAATAGACAGGCTGCTTCCCTGTGCTGCTAAGTGAAAATTGAAGGTGCAGCCGTCTGAATTTTAGGATGATTTTTGGCTGGGTCTTAAACTGTTTTCTGCTATTGCTATCCCATATAACTACATCAGTAATTTGTATAATGCTGCTGTGGTGTTTGAGGTGCTCTTAATTAGGCAGCAGGGGACATACACTTGAAAGACCAATCAACTGCAGACAAAGTCATCCTTTATTCTGCACAAATACAAACACTGAAAAAATTTGCAAATTGTCTTTCAAACAAGAATAGTTGGTGTAGGTGATGATCCACCCTCAGAAGCATTGCTTTCTCTGCATCCAGTTACTATTTGTAAATTAATAAAACAACATAAAAACATAAATTCACAGTAGCCATAGAGAAGCAGAAGAGTGGTTTCCCCTCTTCTATTCCTTTTGAAGACACAATCTAATTTTTTTTTTTGTGAGTTTGTGCGTTCTCAGTCTTACAGCAAACATGAATCAGGGCTGTCTCCTTATCACCCGTGCAGTTTAAATTAGAAAAACGGGGCCGTTTTGCGGCAGTTCCGGGGTGTTTGGGATGAAGACGACCGAACTGCAGCACAGCTGTGAGACAGGCTTGTCCTCTCTGCTCTCCTCCGCTGGCTGCAAAGAGGTACTGACAGCATCCCTCCTCCGACCTTTTGCTTATGCCTTCTTGAAGCATCCATCAGCAGCGTGCTGGTGCTCCCTGTTTCTCCCAGTGCCCACTAGATGACGCCTGTGATTTTAACAGGAGCTCGTAACCGTCGGAGTGGAAAATTTCATAGCTTTGCTCTTGATTTTCCACGTTATGTATATATACGTGTGTGTGGTGCAAAGAGGCCTCGAAAACAAGAAAGGCTGAAAAACATGTTCACTGCTGTATACTTGTGAGGACTGTGAGGATGCAGAGATGTATGTTGTACTTTCATACCTTACCTCACCTGGGTCGTGGAATACCAGACTGGAAAGAGATGTAGTTAAATAACTTCACTTTTTCTTCAGAAGGAGAAAATGCTTCAACACTACAGACACAATGATGTTGACATGTACAACTTGAGACCAAACTGAGGAAGAAAAAGAATATTGAAAACCAGCAACAGCCTCAGCAAACAGGTACATTACTGGTACTCTGTGTTGTAGTGCATGCCTTGTAGATGTATGCAGGAATAAACTGAATGGAGAATGGAGTCCTCAGTTGGCGAAGTCCTCTAGCTGATGATAGGAATGAATGCCTCAGGAATGAATGCAGCAGAACTGAGTCAATGCCTAATTACAGAATAGCAAAAGACACTCCTTTTTACCTACCTTCCTTTGCTGGGCTAGCATATTTGACTCTATAAAATCAAGATGTGATTTTATTTTAAAAATACACAGTGTAGTTAAGACTAATGGTAAACACAAATCATAAAACTAGATTGACTAGCCATTGTGCCTAGTTACAGCAAGTTCGTTTATTTAAATTATCTTTATTGGTTTATACCAGGCCAATACAATTTCTTCCTCTGCAAATAGGTTCTCCTGCTTCATTTTGTTATTTGTATCCTGAAAGCAACATTGTGAGTGTGGGTGGGGAAAATTAAAGATGTCGTATAGCAACACATTCCTATGCCTGGGCAATACAGCCTTCAGTTTGTCAAAGGCTAAAGGTGAAATCCTGTCACTTGAAGGTTGAAGTGTGTGCTGGCTGTGGTAGGAGCCTGCAGTGAGAAACACAGCACAAATGACGTGTGGCTGTTCGCTCTGACCGAACTGGGCCAGCCCCTGGAATGCTTCAGAAAGAACAGGCAGAGAGGAAAGGTAGGTTTGAATCAGGAAGAATTAAACAATCATGATGCTAAATACAACAATCAGTCACATATACCATCATTTCAGAAGTGTTTTCTGAAAGATATTTCTACCCAATATATTAGGAGAAACTGAAACTGCTTTCAGATTGACCTTTTCTGGCTTTTCGTTCTTAACCCTGGAACTGTTGAGACAGCCGAGTCTTTCCTGCCCTGGTTTTGTTGGCAATCGTTCTGGGGACCTCAGAGACATTGGTTGGGACCTCAGAGACATCGATTAGGACCACTATTGTCATAAGCTGAAGGAGCAACTGTTGCTGTTTCTTTTCCTAGGATGTCTTTTCCTCTTGGTATGTGTAAATTGTAATGAAAATGCCTAAAGAGTTTTAGACAGCCTCAATTAACCCAGTTTCACCCTCTTCGCTACCAGTTATTGCTACTAATCAGCACTTCTACTAATGTTTATAGCCTCTTCTGTACTGCACAAAACTCCTTAATGTGAAAACAGTAACAAGCAGGCAAATTGCCCTACATTTCTCCAAAAGGAAAAAGTGTTCAGGCCCTCCTGTGCATTAAGAAGAAGTGAGAATGGGCACACATCCAGAGTTTTTTCCCTTCCATAAACGCATCCGAGCAGCTCAGGTCACCGCATCGCTGTATACCTTCTGAAAACCATAAAACAATCACAATACCCTTGCATTCACAGTACAGACAGGCTCTGGCATGTGACTCCTCAGATCTGTCTGAAAAACTTCCCTTCTACCCAGTGGTATGTGCCTTTCTCTGCAGAGAGGCCTCAGTGAATCCAGGATTCATGAGGGGGAGGAGATGCCTAGAGCATGGCCTGAATTGCTTCTCTTTCTCCTTAGTTGGGGAGAAAATGGATAGAAATCAGTGTGATGTATTAACATCCTCTCCCTGTGCTCACTGTCCTGGGAGGTGACATGGGCAATGTAATGTTCCAGACCGCAGCTGTTAAAACATGCTGTCTAGTATGTTGCCCAACACAGCAAGCTTTTTTTGGCAAAAGAAGACCTATAAGCAAGCTTGCTAGACATGATTTCCCCCATCTTTAGTCTTTTTTTTCTTCGCCCGCAATAGCATTTGAACGATTTTTGCCTCTGACTAAAGATAAGTTGAATTTCTTGGTGTCGAGGTGGCATCTAAAATAAAGCTGGACAATAATAAGTCTGTTTTAAAAGCCTGAATTCAGTCACGCAAAGCAGGAAGCAAGTTGAGTAGTCTTCCTTTTGCTTCCAGTTCAGCACCAGAGCACCTCACAGCCACATGCAGCCTATGGGCGATGTGGGGAAGCACTCCTCTTGCTGTGCTAGGCATGAGAGATTTGGATTGGGTTGGGTTTGAGGTGGAACAACAGCTGAATAGCAGCCCTGCCTTGGGTTGGTTGTTTGTCTTCTTGTTTCCAAGCGTGAGCAAGCCTAGGCATGAAAAGCCCAGTAGAGTTGCTGTACACATGACACACATGATGCATAAACCCTCTTCCAGACAGCTCTTCGCAGGGCTGTGGTGTGACTCCAGAAAAAGTCACACCACAGTTTCAGTTCAGAAAATGGTGTTTTGTTTAACAGAACTTCTCTGAGAAAGGAATCAGGTCCAAAGTGAACGGACGATGAGTTCTCATCATCAATTTTGTGAAAAGTCATTATGGAAAGGATTTCTGCTGTGGAGTGGCATGAAAATGACTTATTCTTTGTCTCCTTCCTCCTTTCTGGGGCAGTCACACTTTTACTGACATGCTTGGTGATTTAAGTTTCCATGAGAAACATGCTATTCCTCTTCAGTAGGCCTGTTCATAGCACATAAGGTAAATCCCAAATGTGTAACACTGACTAGTGAGTTCAAGAGGCCATCCTGGAAACACTGATTTGGAGACCTTGCACCTGGTGTTCCTCAGCCCATCTTGCAAATCATGCCCACAAAAACTCTCCCATAACAAGTTTGTTGCTCTCTTTCTAGTTTCACCACATTCATGTCCATTGTCTCACTGAACGTAGAAAAATATTATTTTGGTCAAAAATGTCAGACATGTCCCACACAATACTTTGAAACCAGTGCTATTTATAAGAGAAATTTAGGTTATCCTCAAATGCACAGTAACTTGGATGCGACAGATCCCTCCCACATTTGGTGTTGCAAAGAAAGTCTCTGTCCCTTTTTTTACACATTATCAAACCACAAGATCCTACCTGTGCTTCACAAAGAGAAACTTTCCTAGTGTTTACACAGGTGGGCTAGGCGAGGGGGTGTGAAGGCTGTTGGCAGCTGTGCAAAAAGCTGATGTGAAACTGTGAGAACAAGTACATTTTCAGGGTTGAATTATTTAAAATACACATTTTTTAAAGTGCAGTGAATTGAATTCCATGCTTGCAAAAGATAAATATAATGCTAACACAACAGGTCAGAGACTGCAGTCTGGTATTCATTGCCTGAACACAGCTCAGGGTGGCTCTTTAAACCTTCCCGCAGCGGCTGCAGCCAGCGTACCTCCACCCGGGTCTGGGAGGATTACTTGGGGAGGGCGAGAGCTTAGCTCACTTCCTCTGCCCTTGCAGGCCTTGGTCTTTCTGCTGAGGCTGCTGCTTATGTGATAGTCTGAACAGCTGGTGTGTAATGGGAATATTCTGGAGGAATTCAAATCGGGGACTTAGATATGGCAGGACTGCATCCCCTGCAGGCATTATTAGAGTTGCAGTGGTAGGAACTGAGTTTTGGGGGGATCTCTCTGCAAAGAAGGGAGAACAGTGACATGGAGGCAGGGAGGGAAATTTGGACACCTCAAGTGTCCCAGACTGTGGGGCTGGTGTGGGCATAGTGAAGAGCAGCGGAGGCATGATCATTGTGTCCCAGGTGAAACAGAAGTGGAGGCAAAGTTGGGCACAAGGGCTGTGCTCAGTAAGCCCTCCTATCCTCCATGGTCAGAGGTGGACACAGGAAGGAGTAATGATCATTGTCACCTCTACTTAGGGCACTCTTGAGCTTTTCTGTGTTCCGCCATTCACATATAAAATACAACACAGAGAAGGAGGCAGGCAGTGAAGATACTAGCCAGGGAGAAACTGGTTGCAACGGAACTTTGCTTCCCAGAGCAGGGAACTAAACTTGTGGACCTTCCCAGAGTCCTGTGTTGGACCACATGGGTGGCATTTCACTTATGTGGTTGTTCTAGTGTACATCATTCTTCAACACAGACTGCCACTTAGTGAGCATTGACTATGCTGGTGAGGCCCAAGGCTGGCACTTTTTGTGCTTTGTACGGTAAGAGCATCTCAGAGGTAGCATGGGGGCTCTTTCATGGATTGGGCCTCTCGTGAAACACAGATTACTGCCATGTGCGAGCTACATCTAGACTAGGCTCAGATCCATCAAAACTTACGTGGGCTCTGGAGAGAGAGAC
Organism: Numenius arquata; assembly: GCF_964106895.1. Taxonomy (NCBI): domain Eukaryota; kingdom Metazoa; phylum Chordata; class Aves; order Charadriiformes; family Scolopacidae; genus Numenius; species Numenius arquata. The sequence continues at coordinate 28,499,496 of NC_133616.1, read as the reverse complement.
TTTTACTTTCTGCCCTGATTGTGGGTCCCTGTAGTTTTTGGTTCCTCTGCCCAGGATTAGTCCTGGGGATTAAAGGGACGGGATCCCTGCTCTCTGCTCAGCAGTGATTAACGATGTTGTTTGTCACCCTCTGCTGCCTGACCTCAGTTGAATATATTCTTTCTGCACAAGCTGTGCTCATCTCTGAGCTCTCCGGTTGAAACAAACATGCTGAGCAAGGAAGTCTAAGTGAGCTGGCCAAAACCACAAGAGCAATCTGTCTCAGGGTCCTGGTTTAGGACTGAGGATTTCCTGGATCCCGGTCCTGTGCTCCGGCTACAAAGACACATTTCTCACACACTTAGTCATATATTATCATCCTCCCTTCAAGGCGGGTGTGTGGAATGGCAGCAGTTGGAGTTCGTGTGTCCCCCATTGCCTTTGCTGTTCATTTTTTGTACCCTTTTAAGCTCAGATTCACAAAAAGTTGCAAACTTCCAGCTTCCACCTTTCCCCAAGCTATTGTGGTGCAAGAAGCATCCCCTCCTGGGGGAGGATTCTGAGGTATTTTTACTTGTGACCAGCATGAAAAAATTTACATTCCAGACAGAGCTTCCTGAGAGAATCACCCAATCTCTGGCCAGTCCCTCCCAGCATCGCTGTCACCCTGGGATGGGTGGGCAGGGGAGGGGAGGCGCACCCAGGCTGGGGTTGCCTCAGCCACCCCCACTGAGGCATCCGCAACGTGTGTGCTCGTTAACTGCACTTTGGGCTGCTTAGCGTCAGGGCCTTTATTGTGCCAATTCTGCTACCTTTATAGGCCCTGCTACTTAAACTAACAAAAAGTTTGTAATGGAATAGGATATGAAACACATAAATAAAAGTATCAGGTATCCCTAAAACATGTGTGGATTAAGCTGGTGAAAAGGTGAAATTTCTCTTCCCCGTGAGTTAATGTCTATTTTTCTTGGAAACTATACTTTGAGGGCTGCCCCCCCTTTTGCTAAAGTGATAAAAGATACGTTTTCTTATCTGAATGCAATGACATTTTAAAAGGCTCCCTTTGTTGTTTCTAAACCTGCATGTCAACAGTTATACCTCTTATACAATTTTCTTCATATTTGCTTAATATAACTCTACATTGTGTTGATATAAAACTAGACAGCATACTTTTAACTTCTCAGTACTTTTGTTGGATGAAAATCTTTACAATGCCAGACTAATCTTTCATGACTGACAGCATATTGGCATGGCATGACAATTTAAATCCACGTTGGAATATGTTAATCCATCACCTGGCATTATGATACCATTTTTTTTTACTTCTGGCTTCTAGACGCTGTAACTTTTGTTTCAAGCTGAGTGTTTTTAAAGGTCAGGTGTCTCACTTCTAACTCTTCTTTACAAAAGAGTTTTGAAACTGTTTATTCCTAGATATCAGGAACGTATTTTCAAATTGAATAAGAATAAAAACATAACTTCTCTTTTTCTAGCCTTTGTTAGGAAACTTACTCTGTTAATGATTTATTCTGTGAGTTTGAACTAAAAATGTTTATTCTATGGCCATAAGGATGAAAAAAACTGGATTGCTACTTTCTGCTAAATACAAAAAGGGTTACTTTTTCAGAAAATACAGCTGATCTCAGTGAGGTCAGCTATACATAGTGCAAAGTGAGGAAGACATTTGGATGCGGAAAGAGGAGATAAGTTATAATTCATCCAGACACATATTTTTTCAGCAGTAACCATCAACAAAAATTATGTCTGGCATTCTGCAAAACCGTAACTGGGAATCTTGACCCTGATAGTGAGAGTCTTTCCTCTTTGAGGGCGGCAGAGCACTGGGACAGGCTGCTCAGAGAGGTGGTGGGGTCTCCGTCTCTGGAGACATTCAAAACCCACCTGGACACGTTCCTGTGGACATGCTTTGGCAGAGGGGTTGGACTAGATGATCTCCAGAGGTGCTTTCCAACTCCATATCATTCTGTGATTCTGTGATTTGTTAGAAAACAGCAAATATGTCACTATCTTTGTCTTATTTTTCACTTGCTTAGAAAATATCACACTTTCTGCTCTTCTGTGGCCATTTCAATACAGTTTGCTAACTGGATGTATCCATCAGCTTAAATCTTACAATTTAAGCTGATGGATAGATCCAGCTTATAAGCATAGCCAGAATAATGTTACATTACCACGGGACAGAGCAGAGCTAGGAATTTGCTCTCTCCTTTTCCTTCATTATGAAGACTCTCAGTGCTGGGGCACAACATTGGTCATAGCTTTGAAGAAGCAAGTCAGCTAAAAATCATCACTAAGCAGACTTTTCCCCAGGAAGTGGGAATATATGGTCACATAGTTAGAGAAGAAGATGGACTGAAAACCCTTAAATGTGAAAATATTATGTAGCTGTCAACAAGGGTGAATACTAAAAGAAAAATGAGAAGAATAGAATCATTCCTTTCCTCTACAACAGCAAAAATGAAGAAAGGGGAAAAAAATACAGCTGTTCAGAGAAGGTTATTAGGTAAGTTTCCATGCTATGAGCTGTCTAAAGATGAAGTCAGCTTGTTATCAGGATTTGTTTTGACTATAGACAGTATGAACTTTACTCACCAGCATAATAATGGAAAACAATTTGTGTATGTCATTTTTACTCACTCATTTTCAGGGATAATGAGTTCCTGCTGGACTAGTCTGCACTACAATTTCTGCTACCACTATTGACTGAAAACAAACCAAAGACAAGTTAAAATCATGCTATCTACAGCCAACTTGGAAAAACATTACCAGAAGTGGCTAATCCTGGCTTTGAGTGTCCAGTTAAAGCCTACATGTGAACTGAACCACAGCTAGGATATCCTGCCTGCATCTATGCTGCACTTCAGAGTGGTAGTCTTTGACCCTCAAATGTCTGGCTCTTATGGATAATGAACTTGGTACAGTTCAACAGTTTTAATGCCTCAACAACAGACATTCTTGCTTCTGGTTTAAGTTGTTCTAGGAACTAAGCTTGCAAATAGCCGAGGGAACTCAATTAACCAAGTGAACACAAGCTGTGGTTCTTTGATGGCTGGTGTTATAAAGGAAAGTAAGTTCTAGTTAGGTGAACAGAGAATGAGGCAAAAATTTCTGTTTTCTCATCGGTAATGCACCTGGAAAGGAGCAGGAAGGATTACGTACAGTCAGATAGGAGGAAAAGGTCCAGAGAGGAAGGGAAAAGAGAACAGAGATGACTTAATATGATTTCAGGTGTCATAAAATAAATCCTATGGCAATAAAATGTTCCAAAGCAGTCGCATGCAAGCATCACAACTGGAGACTGGAAGGACCTCTCATCCCCCTGAAAAGTCACAACCATGATTAAGGACATATCAGGTGTGCAGCCAGAGGTTAATTGGCGGCGAATAGGTCTCTGCAGCCATACTAAGAAGTATCGGTGAAGTCCATCGGTGTTGAACTTAACAGCACTCGCTGTTGCAAGAGCAACCTGAACAACCTCAGCTTTCCTGGCTTGTCAGTTTTGGAGGGTGTTTAACAGGTCGTTCAGTACAGCAGTGGATTAGTGGGGGATGAAAAATGTATCCTTTCAATTCTTCTCTCCCAGCAGCAAGCAACTGATGCCATGGCATGTTAAACATGTTTATTCAAGCAAGCTCTATTCCTTTTACTTTTGCTGAATAAGTGCAAGTTCACCTTTGCAATTTATAAATGTTGCCAAATACTGACTGCTCAAAAAGAAACGGGTATTGTTGACTGCGATTGAATGGCTGTTCAACACGGTGGTGAAAACACACAGAGCTGTGGCAAAGGTCTTACTGGAAATAGCTTTTCAGTAGCCATTCTTGAGTTCTCCTTTCCAGCTGCCTCTGTAACAGAGGCGGTGGCATTTACAGGAGCAATCAGCAAAGTGACCACCCACCTGAAACCCTGTTCAGCTGGGGGTGTCCAAACAGCGCACCCAGGAGCGCAGTGATAATTCAGCGGGGAGCCTGTGACTTGCTGCGAAGCATTTTTCATTACTCATTTCAAAGGAGTTTTGAGGGTAGGAGATTATGTGACTTCTGCGCATGCTGCACAAAGGCAGGCTGGTGGCTAAGCTGTTGTTCAGGGTGCAAACCTGAAACAACTCACCCCCTCAGTCAGACTCAGTGAAGTGCAGGCTGTTCCAGCTCTGCTGAAGGCAGCTTTTTTGCTGTCCTACTCGTACTTTTGCCTGGTTTGGGCTATGGTTGCAGTTTCAGAGTGGTATAATGCTGGTTTTGAGCCAATACAACAATATTTATTCATACTTAGCTCAGAATTTGCCCCAAGAAATGCCTCAGAAAGAAAATATGTTTTCTGTAAACAGCGGTTATATAATATTACAGAGTCTAAAAAAATCAGTTAAACCAAAAGCTCAGATAATTTAGAGATAATTTTTCACAACCACCCCTATTTGTTCTCACATTTCCAGTTTGCTTTGTATTTCTCTTTTTCATCAGTGACTTTGCAAAATATTCCAGCTAACTCTGTCTATGGTGTCCACCATGTGTGGGCCACTGGAAAGGTACAATTTATAAATGTTTGCCAGTGCCTGTTCACTATGTCACAGCCGTGTGTATTTCCTGTAGGTTAGCCCTCAGATACACTAGTTCTGTATAAAGCATCTGGATCAACAATTATCTGTGTTTTGCTAATGGAAAATGCAATAATTATCTTGGATAATTATCAAAATTGGAAAACCTCCTCTGAGATATGTATATTAACAATTATTTCAATTATATTTTATAGCAAGGAACAAATAGAGTGATAGGAAATGTGGAGATAGAGAATGTATTCAGGATGGCTCCAGTGATGGCATTGACCCTTTAATCACTTCTGCTCTGATGGTGTTGATGAAGGGGTTGAGATGGTGGTGGTGAGACTGAAAACTAGGCTCTTTATGGGCTGCTGTCACCAGGATTGTATTGCTTCTTTGCTTTTAAAATGGGGGAAAAATATCACACCAAAAAAATAATACATTATACCTATGCTTACTGATGAGAAGGAAAGACCATGGCATTGAGGGAACTTTTTGTGTGTGCAAAAATTTGGGCTCTCAAGTCCCTGTAAGAATGAAAAACACTGAGAAACTGCAGACCTGTACCTGGTATCAAATGAAGCGTATTTATGGTAAAAGTCACAACCTTCAGTGGCACGGCAGAAAAGACATTGATAACCATGCACCAAAATTTTCAGGACTCACTAGACTGATGAGCAGTTCCAGCACAACTCTTGGAGTTTTTGCCAGCCTTTGCCTGAGCTGTGTTTATAGGGCTGAAAGCCTCCTTGCAGAGGACATGCAGGATGGCCAATGTCCTGAGAGCTGGCCCCACAGAAATGTGAGGACGTCTGCTGCCAGAGAAGGCTTACTGTCAGGAGATGTGGTGGGCGCAATAGTCTCAATAGGCACCACCCTTCTCTAGGTGCTGGGCCTGATGTTCTTCACTCAAGGGGAAAAAAAAGGAGGGAAGGCAAGGCTGAATGGCAGGAGCAGAAGAAGAGCACAAGACAGGAGTAACTGTGAAAAAGGAGGATGGAGCAAACAGGAGGGAAGGAAAGGAAGTCCAAGGAGCCGTGTAACTCTGACACTAAGAGCTATTACAACTCATATCCAGGTCTGGGGTTGAGTCCTGCCAGGCACACTCTGGGCAGGTTGTCCTCTCACCCTCAAGATATGGAACAGAAACTAGGCAACATCCAGCAGTGGCAGTCAGGAGATCCACATCTTTTCAGCTAGTTTCCTGGTTGGAAAGAGAAGGAAATGGTCCTTTGAAGGAAATGAATGGCTTTCCCAACTTGGCATCCCTTCAGCTTTTGAGAGCTTCCATGTAACATCTCTGGAAGCAGGTCAAGAGGCACCACAGACTATGTGGGTGGAAGCCAAAACCCGTCTCTAAGCAAAGATTTTGCTCCCTAAAGTGAGAAGTGCCAGCAACTTCATGGAGTCTATAACGACAACCTCATTGCCACCAGCTGGGTCTGGACAGTGCACCGACATAATAATGAAGAGCATTGGCATTAACTGTTGAGGTAAACTGCTATTTAAGTAGGTTACCTCTTTAAAGAAACATTATTTTAATTTTGGTTCATTTCTAATTTTTCCATAGCCTTAAATGATGTGGATTTCTTTTCCTTTTCAGGTAGACTCTCTTTCTTTCTGCCCAAACCCTCTATTTCTCAAGAAAAAGAGGGCCTGGTCAAACTTGCCTCTATAGATGTCTAACTCACTTCTGCTGGGCTCTTTCCACTTTGGCAAGAGCCTTCATGGCCTTTATGCACACTGGAGACATGAAAAGAGTGGGTGAGGTGTTTGATATGGGAGACAGTTCCCTTGCAGAGCAACTGGGACGTGAGGAGTCCGTGTGTTTAAGGAAGACCGGAGTGAAGGAGTTGACACACTGAAAGTGATACTTGTGTGCTGAGTTTCCTTCTAAACTAATGAATTGGGTAACTGTTTCTGTTGTTACTGTTTAAATATTTGTATTGTTCAAGGTTTTTTTATGTTCAGACATGGAGAAGGAACAATACAGGACAGGAAATAACATTATCAAATGTATTTCTCAGACTTTGATGCTGTGACAGAAAAGCTCATAAATGATCTACGGTCCATTGAACCTCTTCCAATACTACTTGTAACTTTTAATGACTATGAAGTGTACTTCATGGGCTTCAAAATGAAAATTGCTGAAAAGGAAATTCTTTGATTTGGAAGGGAAAGAAAGTCTTACTTCCACAGGGAAACTCAATAAACTGAAGTGAGACAATATAGAGAGAAGATTGTACAACTGTTTGTAGGGCTGAATGTATATTATTTTTCTCAGAAGTATTGGCTTCTTTCAGTCTGGAATAGCTTAACTTTTAGGACATTAGTGCAATAAATGTACAGAGTTATACATTCACTAAAGATCTCTTTCCCTATGAAGAGCCTGAAAAAGAAATAGAGTACTGAATATTTCATTATTCAATATTAATATTTAACATTTATCTTTCAAAAGTCACACAGATAAATAATACATGTGGAGTCTCCATGGAAGAAAAGAAGATTTTTAAAGTCCTTATTGAGACAGGGTTTTCTGCTGACAAGTGATTAAGTTGTTCCATCAAAAAGATTTCTTGGTCTTGGCTCTAGACATGATACCATAAAAAGGCAGTCACCTTACCCTGAGGGCTTCTTTTCCCTCTAGACTTGCACTGAAGCAGAACCTTGTCAATGCATGAGCTTACATCATTAGCACGGGTGTTTGGTTTCCTGAAACATAACAGAAAAGAGTGCTGTCGATGGAAGGGGGTGCTGTCAGTGGGAGAAGAGGGAACAAGGGGTGAAGGCAAGGGGTGGCTTCTATGTGATTTGCTGAAACAGAAGTGCAAACAAGAAGAGAGCCATCTTACACCACACGGCAAAACCACGTGTTTATGTTCCTGCCCAATTAACTGGTGGTCATGTCTCTTTATTTATCCATTTAGGTCAAAAGGTACTTGGCATGCCACTGAAAGAGTCTATGGATGCAGGTTCTGCTTAACAGTATGTATTTTCCACTTGTTTAGTTCAGAATATTAGTATAAGAAAAAAGAATGTCCGCTGTTCTCAAAAGGCACTTTCCACTACCCAGAATAGTATGTGCTAATTAAAAGCTGTCCTAATGCTTATAAGCTGCTTTCTGGAGTGTCCCTCTCAAGGGTGACATTTCTTGCTTGCATAAAACCCCTTCAGTCATCTAAAGAGGCAATGATTTATCTCATTTGATCTCACTTTAAAACCTGGCCTTTAAAACTGTTGCTCAGCCATTATTAGTAGTGGTTAGTTATTGGAGTACCCAGATCACTAACTGCTGCTCTTTTTTATGCCAGGTCTCTATTTCAGTTTTGGTATCTCCGGTGTGAGCGACTATGGCAGAATGCGGTCCAAGCAAAAGTTGCTGAGACCCTGCAATATCTGTGGGCATGTTCCTTGTTTGCCCTGGTTACAATCTAATTTGACATAACCTACACTTCCTTCATTGTTTCTTACTTGTGATTTGACATTCCACCACAGGCAGCATCCTCCTGAGATCCTTCAAATCCTTTGGTCTTGTCTAGCAATACGGCAAGGTGAGTGAGAAAGCAAGCTCTTTCAATTCACATTGATTTCTACCCTTTCCCATTTCAGAGTTACCATTACCATACAGAGTTACCATTTCAAGCATTGATTACCAGGATGCACTTGTGAAACAAGCAGGAACAACCGAATCGCATGTACAAGCTAGGTAAGTACCTGACACATATTCCATAGTGGTATATATTGCTTCTTTTTATTGTAACTGGGCAAACACTTTGAAAAATCCCTTCTACAATGATGTACTCAACTGCTAAATTGATTTGACTTTAGCCATGACAAACTTGTTTCTTTCTGTGTCACTTTAAATTTCCCAGGGATGTTCTGTTCATTAAATTTTATTGGCACTTGTGTAGGTGTGGATAAAACTGTGTATGTAAATATTTTCTGAAACTGAAATTTCAATACCCAGAAGTACTTATGTGAGTTGTAGGTGCTGGACCATCCAACTCATAACTGCCAGAGCCTCAGGAGTGTCTGACTGGCACCCTGTGTGGTTCAAGGGAAGGCAGTGTTTGCAAAAGCAGCTCAGAGCCAGTCTTCCAGCTCCTTGGTACTTAGACTACTGATTACCAACATGATCCTGAAGAGGAAAATGATCATCAGGCCACTAGACCCTCAAGTCATCTAGTAACTGAAATCCCTTCTGCTCTTTCACATTGCAGTCAAATCAAAAAAATAAGAAAAGGAACAAGAGAAACTCCTTGAACTTGTGGCAACTCCTGTTAGTATCCAGCTATGCCACTTGGAAGTGTTTATTCTGCTAGATGTGCTTTTCTCCCTGGAAGCTTGTCAAGTGGCAAAGTGGGATCCTTGTTTTCCAGGATAAATATTTTTGGGGCGATAAAATTAAATACTATTACTCACTTCTCTTCCAGAACATTAATAGTATGAGCAGTTTTTCCAAGACAGGATTTTGATGGGAAGGTACTTTGTCCATCAGTTTAAAAAAAAAAAAAGGGTTTGAGAACCTTGTGATTATCTTAAAAAAATGTGTAAAAATGACAGCCCTTCAAAACTATTAAAGTAAACCCAAATGCAAGCATATGTTGTTTTGTTTGAGAAATGTTTTGTTCTTTTTTACTTTGAAACCACAGCCTATTCCTCTTTCATGACCCATTTTTTTTTGTTATGATAAAGGTGCCATATTGCTTCATGTGCAAAAGTTACTGATACTGTAACTAACATTTAGGGTATTGGCTTGGACTTGCTCTGCCATAATTGATTTACTGCCTTGGGTGAGAAACCACATGGAACAGTCTCTGACCAATTGCACCTGTGCTCCTCAAAGAAAAGGCTACCAAAATCTCAACTCAGCATAATTCTACTCTCAGTTGTACTTGAAAAGAATAAATCACTGAACGACTCCATGGAAAGAATTTTATTTTTTAGAGGAAATCAACATTTTTCATACACTGCTCCCCAGCTCAGAGAAATATGGGAGCCAAGAAACTAAAGGAGCCCTTGTGAGGTGGTGGGCTTGAGCTATACTATTTGATTTGTCTCACTGTGGTCACACCTCAGTTGCTCAGAGGAGCCTTTGGAAGTGTAATAGGACCCGTCATTATGCTGTAAAATCTATCGTGTTGAAACAGTGAAGATATATTAAAAGGTCATTTTTTTGTCTACCTTTTTTTTTTTTTTAAATAAATGGTTTGAATTGCAAGGCAACTCATTTTGTTTCTTAGCCTAAGGTCTGTATCTTCATGTGCCATTTGGGGGTCTGTGATGGGATAATAGCTGTAGATAAAATGTTTAAGGAACTTTGGCTGGATTCAAAATGTAGTTTATTTTTACTTGCATATAATTGCAATATTCATGGTGGTGTTTGTTAAAGTTCATTTGAAAGTAAATAAGAAGTATAGATTATGGTTAAACAGTATTTATTAAAGATGTCATTGAAAAATTTTGTTGAAATATTTCCTGGGCAGTATGTCTTTCCAGTGAAAGTGAAATCTTCCTCAAAATACTTGTTATCTCAGAGAAACTAGACATCACCTCCTTTAAAAACCATTTTTGGTACCTAGAAAAACATCTTTTTGAAAAAGATGAAAATAATAATAAAAAAAGAGGTAGATGTAGTTTTGATGCTTTTTTTTTGAACAGGGAAAAATATAATTTTCAGAACAGCTGTTTCTTACAAACCTACCATAATAAATCAGTATTTGTCAGTAACCAAAGAAAAGAATATATCAGATATCAAACATATTCCAGTTTCAAGCTTCCAAAGGATTATTATGAACAACAGCAAGGAAAAAATATATGCCAAAGTGTATTAAAATGCCTAAGGGCCTTTCTTAAGTGAAAAGTAAACCCTACCCTCCTTTTTGCAGATTGCGTTTTGCCCTCAGCCAAGGCAAACTCATGAAAGTGCTGTCTGGCCGTTCTGGTTGCACTTTCAGTTAGCGTGCCTGGATCCAGGGCTCCTCGGACCAGGGAGCACACTTGGGATGTTTTGGTGGAAATTCATGCAGAAGCAAAGGGTAGGGGATGGACTTGGCTGGCCCTGGCTTGCCCAAGCTTCGCCCAGCCTGTGTGTGGTATGGTGCTCACTCGGGATCAGGAAGGCTGTGCCGCACCGCTCTGCGTTTTCCTCGCTTAACCTCTCCAGAGATCTGCACTGGCTTTTGTCTGTCCCTGCACACTGAAAGCCTTGTGCAGTGCTTCACCTCCATTTTGCTCCAAACAACTGTCTGTGTGTCCGTAAAGCTGTCTGGGAATGCCGTTCTGATTTTTTGGCCAGGTATTGTCATATGGTTCAGCTTTCACTCAGAAGACGTCAAGATGCTTTTGAGTTTCTCTGACATCTCATGGCATCTTTCTGAGCTATTCCATTTCCTGTGGCATATTAAGTACACAGGTGTATCACAGGGATTTTATGCTGGCTGCACATAGCAGAAGATACATATAAACCAGGGGCTCAGCTTTTCTACCACAGCAGAAAATGTGGCAAAGAACCCAGCCTACATTTTGCAATTGTTCTTTCTCAGGTAGATGCCCAAAGTGGGAACCAATTCAGCCTGAAGTTTTTTGCTCTTTTGTAAATGAAATTTTAACATCTGTTAACAGAAAAATTACATTTTGAGTCTGAAATCTCTCTTAATCTGTTCTAATTTGCTGGCTCTTTATTCTGGAAAGTTTGGAAAGGAAGGAAATGGCAAATCACTGATTTCAACATTCAGATTTGGATGTGAGTGCCTTACATTGCCACTGAAAGCCTGGGCAGTGGTTGATAAGGGTAATGATGTGTATATTTTGTGGTTCTGGCTGCATGAGGGCAGTGAGACCGCTCAAGAGAAAGATTTTGGGTTTGCTTCCTAATAGTGCTTCCAAGTACAAACTTAATATCGGCTGTAATGCAAGGTCCCAGAAGTTGTTTTGCTGGAGTGTTTACAGAATGTAGAAAGGAAAGTGACAAAAGTCATTACGTTCTTGATCTGAGTGACAACTTGCATGCACCCAGTAGATTGACTTTCCTTTCATGTCTTGTTCTTCAGAGTGTACAGGACTTAATGCGCAAAGACTTACTCTCTTGTGATAAAAGTGTTGGGAATTGCTGTAGGAAAACCATTCAGCAGCCTGGCATTATGTTTTCCTTCCACGAGTAATCCCTGTCAGAACTGTAATACCAGATTGCCATCCTTGTGAGAGAACCATTGGAGGAACCAGTCAGCAGCGGCCCACTGCATGGCCCAGGAGAGCAACCTCCAAGATCATTTCCCATAAACTCTAGCTGAACCTAGTAAAATATTGGCCACTGCACGCTGCAGTAGATGAATGTGACCTCCATTTATCTTTCATATTATAAATATTTTCTGTGATTTAAGGCATTCATTGCTTCCTTTTGCTGTCAAGGAAATGAAGGAAATACATTTCAGTAGCACTTTACAGAATGTACTTATCTTCAGTCATTGCTGTAAATATGCAGTGATCATATTCTCACTGTGCAAAATAAATCAGAGTGTTTTGCCAGTTAGCTCACTCAAGTCTCAACTTAAGTTATGACTAGTGTCAGTTTTTCCCGTGTTAATAAACTTCTTAGCTACATCCCATTTTTTAATGCATTTGACTGTTTCACTGTTATAATTAATAAAGAAGCATTGGAATAAAATCAAGGTCTGCTAAGTATCATTTCTGTGTTTTATTTAGAACAGCATGGATCCCATAAATAATAATAGTGGGATTTGTAAAGTGCCTCACCCCTGCAGTGCTTGAAGTCCTGAACAGAGGAATGAATGTGGGATTAGAGGTGTCAGTCATTGGCATATAATGACAAATAAACAAATGAAACATGATCATATGGAACCTAGGGAGAATGAAAAGAAAAATAAAAAAGAAAGACCACAGAACCAGCATGTGGGAAATAGCTTAAAGTCAAGTATAGCTAAAATGAGGTCTTCAAAGGTGGAAAGGGATGAAAGGAGACAAAAGAAAGGCAGGAGCATGCCGAAGAGTCTATTGCATTAGAAGCAAGGCTAGCTGCAGGTTTCAGATGCTGCAGAGGTATCTCTGCACACTCACAAGCACACTCACTCACGTGCTCCAAGGTGTGACTCCAGACCTTTGGTGCCCATAATTTGCTAGGCTGATGAAAGGCTGAAAGAAGCCATTACAATACCAGGGTCTCATTAGGACTGCTTAGCAAATGTATTGGCATTAGTGGTATCTGTGACTTACTTTCAAAACTGTGGCTGATGTCAAAGATGAATGCTAATACCTGCTTGCCCACTGTTGAAGAATAACCCTTTAATTACCCTACAGTGCAGCATGCCTGGCTTGCTGGGGTTGATTGCGTGATTGGGTTTTGGGGAGAGCTGTGGTTTCGTGCCTCTGATGGGTGAGGAGGATGCCAATGCACAGCCTTGCTGAGGCTCCTGGCTTAGCACTCATGGTGCATTGGGTTCATACAAAAATGTATGGGAGCTCTCAAGGAGACTTCTGGCTCAGCACTTGTTGGTAATTAAAATAGATCAAAATAGTGGGCAGTGCCTGGGAGTTCTGCTGCTTGTGTGCAGCACCCTGCTTCCACCGGTCATTCTTTCAACCCTTGCTTTATTTTTCAACCACCAGAAAATGTCACTCAGCCAAAGCCTTGTTGCTTCCCCACTGAGATGGCTCTGGGTGCTGACGCACAGAGATAGAATCATAGAATCATAGAATGATTAGAGTCGGAAGGGACCCTAAAGATCATCTAGTTCCAACCCCCCTGCCATGGGCAGGGACACCTCCCACTAGACCAGGTTGCTCAAAGCCCCATCCAGTCTGGCCTTAAACACTTCCAGGGATGGGACATCCACAACTTCCCTGGGCAACCTGTTCCAGTGCCTCACCACCCTCACAGTAAAGAATTTCTTCCTAATATCTAATCAAAATCTGCCCTCTTCCAATTTAAAACCATTACCCCTTGTCCTGTCACTACACTTCCTGACAAAGAGTCCCTCTCTGGCTCTCCTGTAGGCTCCCTTCAGATATTGGAAGGCTGCTATAAGGTCTCCCCGGAGCCTTCTCTTCTCCAGGCTGAACAACGCCAGCTCTCTCAGCCTGTCTTCATAGGGGAGGTGCTCCATCCTTCTGATCATCTTTGTGGCCCTCCACTGGAACCGTTCCAACAGGTCCATGTCCTTCCTGTGTTGAGGACTCCAAAGCTGGACACAGTACTCCAGCTTTGGGAGTCTCGCAAGCCCCCCCAAGTAGGGTCTCACAAGCGCAGAGTAGAGGGATAGAATCACCTCCCACGACCTGCTGGCCACACTTCTCTTGATGCAGCCCAGGATGCAGTTGGCTTTCTGGGCTGCCAGTGCACATTGCTGGCTCATGCTAAGCTTCTCATCCACCAACACCCCCCAGTCCTTCTCCTCAGGGCTGCTCTCTAGCAATTCTCCGCCCAACCTGTATTTGTGCCTGGGATTGCCATGTCCCAGGTGCAGGACTCTGCACTTGGCCTGGTTGAACTTCATGCGGTTTGCACAAGCCCACCTCTCAAGCCTCTCCAGGTCCCTCTGGATTGCATCCCTTCCCTCCAGCGTGTCGACCATGCCACCGAGCTTGGTGGTGTTGGCAAACTTGCTGAGGGTGCACTCTATCCGACTGTCCTTGTCTCCGACAAAGATGTTGAACAGCACTGGTCCCAGTACTGACCCCTGAGGAACACCACTCGTCAATGGCTGCCAATTGGACATTGACCACAACCCTTTGAGTGCGGCCATTCAGCCAGTTCCTTATCCACCAAGTGGTCCATCCATCGAACCCATGACTTTCCAATTTTGAGACCAGGATGTGGTGCGGGACAGAGTCAAACACTTTGCATAAGTCCAGGTAGATGACGTCTGTTGCTCTGCCCTTGTCCACCAAGTCTGTGACAATACCGTAAAAGGCCACCAAATTTGTCAGGCACAATTTGCCCTTGGTGAAGCCATGTTGGCTGTCTCCAATCATCTCCTTATTTTCCATGTGCCTTAGCAGAGATTCCAGGAGAATCTGCCCCATGATCTTGCCAGGCACAGAGGTGAGGCTGACTGGCCTATAGTTTCCTGGGTCTTCTTTTTTTCCTTTTTTGAATGTTGGGGTTATGTTCCCCTTTTTCCAGTCAGTGGTAACTTCGCCAGATTGGCACGATTTCTCAAATATGATGGAAAGCGGCTTAGCAACTTCGTCCGCCAGCTCCCTCAGGACCCGTGGGTGGATTTTGTCAGGTTCCATGGACTTATGCACCTTCAGGTTCCTTAAGAGGTCTTGAACCTGATCTTCTCCTACTGTGGGCAGTTCTTCATTCTCAGAGCCCCTGTTTTTGCCTTCTGTGACTTGGGCAGTGTGGTTAGAGCCCTTGCCAGTGAAGACTGAGGCAAAAAAGTTGTTCAGTAGCTCAGCCTTATCCATATCCTGGGAGGCCAGGTCTCCCGTTTCCTTCTGGAGAGGGCCCACAACTTCCCTAGTTTTGCCTTTATCCCTGACATATCTATAGAAGTCTTTCTCATTATTTTTGATGTCCCTGGCTAGATTTAGTTCTGCCTGGGCTTTTGCTTGCCTGATCTGATTCCTGGCCACTCGGACAGTTTCTTTATATTCTGCCAATTCTACCCGTCCCTGCTTCCACTCTCTATAGGCCTCCTTTTTGGTCCTGAGCTTGTCCAGCAGTTCCTTGTTCATCCATGCAGGCCTGCTGGCTATTTTGCCTGACTTCTTCTTTTTTAGGATGCACCTCTCCTGAGCTTGGAGGAGGCGATCCTTGAATGCCAACCAGCTTTCTTGGGCCCCTCTCCCCTCCAGTTCTTTCTCCCACACTACCCTGCCAATCAGATTTCTCAGGAGACCAAAGTCCGCTCTTCTGGAGTTCAGGGTAGCGAGCTTGCTGCACACCCTCCTTGCTGCCCTATGAATCTTGAATTCTACCATTTCGTGGTCGCTGCAGCCGAGGCTACCCTTGAACTTGACATTCCCCACCAGCCCCTCCTTGTTGGTAAGGACAGGGTCCAGCACGACTCCTTTCCTTGTTGGCTCCTCGATCATTTGAAGGATTTCTCCCATGGATTGCTCCCACAATCCCCACAGGGTGCAGGTGGCACCTCTTTTCCCGCTCGTGCCACCAGCAACACTAGGTGTGCCACAGAGAGCCCAGAGAGGAGACCCTAACCTTTTCTGATTCCTTGGCTCCTCTGCAGTGCTGAGCACTGCTGTGCAGAAGCACAGAGCACATGGTGTCAGTGACTGCTGTAGAGAGGGAGTGGCTGGAGAAAAATCACCTGGGAAAATGCTGCTCCCTTACACCATTTCTGCAACGAAACCTTGAACCAGAACATATGTGGTGAACAGACTAATTTGAATGTAACTGGTTTAAGTGGGTTTCGATTTCAACTAAAAATATTCACTCAGCCCTTGCCACAATCCTTCATATTGTGTCCGTAGAGTTTATGGAAACACAAAGTTAATTGCTTGGGTGTTTCCAGAACTTCTCTGGTATTTAGTTTAAGATAACACATGAGGAAGTGTGTTTGCAGTTGAGCGTAAGTTCTTTTTTACATCCTCAGTTTATAGTACACAATTGTTATTTTTATAAAAAATTCTTCCTGGTCATTGCAGTAACCGGCAGATCGCATTCAGACTGAATACAGAGGCTGTTTCCTCACCGTAGCAGTCACCCCCCTAGCTGGCGCACTGCTAGTACAGCATTGCTAATTGCAGTATAACTTCTATGGAAGAGCAGAAGACTGTATTGTTCAGCGCTGCTGGTCTGACACCATTGCCAGTAACACATAGTTGCACGATAAAAAAATATGGTCATAAACGATCAAACCAGAGAGACTTAGATGCTAGTGAATATCAGAAAAAGCACACAGAATGCTCTTTCATTTAAATATAGTGAGTTTATGAAAGTCACATCCCTGATTCACCTCTCTGAACTAATGAGGTCAGTGCTGCCAAGACGGTGGTATGTTTTTGTCTGTTTTAATAATCATATCAATGATGAAAGCAGATAGTCTGGAATGAAGTGACAGTGCCACTAACTTCTGTAGTGAAAATAACCCCAATCAAACTCCAAACTTGGAAACAGCAAATAAAGAGAAGAGATTTCTCTGGCTGAGCTGGAAAAAAGGAGTACAAATGAGATTAGCTTATTTCAGTTACTTGCTGAAATCTGGTCTCAGACCCTCAGGCCATAAGACTGCCTAGGAGGAATGAAAAGGACAACCTTAAAGGTGGAGTATCTCTGAAAAGTGAAAGCAAATTTCCTAGTATGGCCTAAGAATTGCTTCTCTGCACTTCCGTACAAGTAACTTCTAAGATGTCAGGCAATATGCATTAGCTGTGCCTTTATCTATGTCTCTTGTCAAGAAGGATCAGGCTTTTTCAATCTAAAGGTTGCCCAGAGAGATGGTGAAACCTCTGTCACTGGAGATAGACAGAACTCAACTGAGCAGAGTTGAGCAACCTGACTTCACTTCAAAATTGGCCCTGCTATGAGCAGAATTTTGGACCACAAACATCCAGTGGTCCCATCCAACCCAAATTATTCCATGTCTCTACATGTTGGCCCTGTTTGCTTTCTCATGCAGAGCTTCAATGATAAAAAACCCCACCTCCACATTAAAAATAGTAAACAAAAATCAGGCAGATGTTAATTTCTCTCTTTGTTGTTTAATATGACAGCACGTCCCAGCTCCACATCTCCAGGTGCTGTAAGATGGTGCACTAAGAAACATGAGGTGTACGCTTTTCTGAACGGGTGTCATGGGAGGAGGATGTACCACTGCCACACGCCTCCTCTTCCCTAGAGCAGAACATAAGCCTCTGGGTGAGTTTCTCAGTCTCCTACAAAAATCTGGGATAGAAGGAGGGTAGCACCCCAGCTCACTAATCTCAGATCAGTTATCTGTTCTTCCTCTCTCTTGGGTACATAAAGATTTTATGCCCTAGGAAGATCCCCATGTTCATTGCAAAGCTAAATCAGTAATTAATGAGAAATGCCTGGCTCTATTTGTATGAGGGATGATGGTACATGTGTACTTACAGGTGGCACTAGGATCAGGTGGTAGGAGCTATTTTTATCTTTAATGGAAGATGACAGAAAAATCTTTGTGACAGCTTAGCATTTTGTATTGTGTTTAGCAACCAGACAAATGCTAATGATACTTGAGTATTATAATGAATGAGCATTAAGGAAAGGAGAGCTTCCAGTACTACAATGAAATGGTGAATATCCGGTTGGTAAATAAATCCCTTATGTCAGTGTTGAAAACTAAGCAAGCTCTAGTACCCTAAAGATATGTCAGACACTTTCATAGACTTTGGCATGTTTTGCCACTGCGCAGTCTCAGGTGACAAAAATAACAGTAATCCTTGGATTTACATTTCAAGAAGAGGAAATGGCTCCCTGGGACAGGGCAGGGAGATTTCAAACTATGGAAGGAAATACTAAATGAACATTAAATGGCAGTCTGCTTTTCCCAGGGGTTTCAAGCATCATTCATTTATTCTTGGGTGCACACCAGCCTATGATTGTTGACATAAAAAGCACTGGGCTTTTCTTGGGATTGTTTTTTTTTAATGTGTTTATTTATTTATTTATTTCAGCTGTGGAAAATGTCAGTGGACAGTTATGTCTGGCTTTCATCAATAACTGAGATTTTGTACTAAAAAATCAAGTATGAAATAGCAGGTTTGTAAATTACATAAGGATGCATACATAAAGATGAAATACACATTTGTTATTCATGATTGGTCCCCCTCTTTTAAAAGAGATGCAGAGGCATGTAGTATGGAAATATAAAATTATCAGTTCTTCCTGATCCCCTTCCCATTGGTGCATGGAGCAGAAAATTGGTAGCACAGTTTGTGGAAGCAGTACCTCTGTCCAAATAACACCTTCAAAAATCTTGAAGGAGAGTCTTCAGCCAGGAGAGGAAAAGGAGGCATTAGTTTTGGTACAGTTCCAATCCCCAGGGCCTACTTTGCCAATCATTTCCTTGTCTGTGGGACCAAACATGTTGAAGGCCAAGCGTCCTTCTCACAGAGACCTGTAATGATGCTTAGCTAGTTTATGAATATTTTTCCTGATCTGAATTGACTCTTGCTTTTTCAATCTCTGCTGTGAGTCTTCAAAAGTAAATATTTTTCGGTTTTCTCCCTGTATATATGCTAAAGGAATCCAAATGTATTTTCCAACCTTCCTTAAATGTTGTCCCTGAAGAGTAAGTACCTGTAGTGTGATGGAAACTTTAATGTGCCATGAAACTTGGGAGGTTGTTTTTGAATATTTCTTTCAATCCCTTCATCTGCAATTGCTTCCTAGCCTTTGATATGCCTGATCAACCTTATTTTGCAGTAATGCTGGTTAATCACTCTTTAAGGGACCAAACTCTCCACAATGGAGATGGTGTAGCTTTAAAAATATCCTATATAAACCTCCAGTTCTGTCTTTAATCTCCTCTGTTTTGTCAATCACCTCCTTCATGCTACAGGTTGGATCAGAATGATACTGCTTGGGATGGGTGCAGCTCTCATTACAGACTTTTCACTCCTGGTTTCTCCATTTCCATGTCAAGCTTATGCATATGTGTATTTGCTGCCTGTGGGGTGTTATAAATCCCCTCAGAGCAGAGGCAGTTCAGCTCTATTGTTTCATAGGAAATTACAAAGCTCACATTAAGAGTGCGTACTTGTCTTAAAGGGGTCAATGGCAAGTCATGACTGCTGATGGTATTGGAAACACAGCAGGTAAAATGCATTTCATGTTATGAAGACGACAAACAGCAAGCATAATGCAAGTGAAGACAGATAGCTTTTCCTTCACCAAAATATCTATTGCCTCTGGACAAACTACTTTACTTAAGAAAACTCTAAATCTAACCTATGGTCTCATATTACCTTTAAAAGGAAAAATAAACTCTGGAAAGTAACATAAAACATTCTCTAATCAAAACTATTTCATCACAGTCAAACAACTCAAACTGGTTTACAAAAGCTTTTCCTTTCACTTAATGATGACAAGCAGTAGAGCTTCAGAAAGTCAGATTTGTTCTTGGAAGGGTAGAAGGTAGCTAACAAAAACCACAGGTGAGAAAGGAAGTTTGTCAAGCCCAAACTGGGAATTGTTTTATGAACTGTTCCAAGGAGAACTTTAATCATTTGACTCATCGGCTAGCCCTGAGGACTCTGTTTTGCCCAAGCATATTTCCAGTGTGTGTTTAAAGTTAGAATTTGGTTTAACTTTTAACCTCAACACAAGCTATCTGCACTACAACTGTTCCAGTAAGTACCTGGAGAGATCTCTGCAGATTTGCTGCCCTCAGTGGGAACAGCATTCTCCATTTTCTGTCATCTATAATAAGGAAAGCGAAGAAGCCAAGAAAATGCAACATTCAAGCCTTTATTCTGTCTCCCACATAGTCTGTCTCGTTAAGCACTTCCTCTGAACAGAGTTTTCATGTTGCTACATGTGTTATCTTCTCCGTTCTCTTTCAGGAAGCTGTCCGTCGTAACAGCCTTTTGGCACATTCATTTGAGATAGCAAAATTTACTACAATACCTGTGGCCTTCTCACCTGGTTAGCATTCTGATAGTGCTTCATACATCTCATAGCATCAGGCAAACTAATGCAAAATGTTCCAAAGTCATATTTCTCTCTGCGCGCTACTCCCTGCCCTTGCTGCTTTTTTGTTTGTGAATTAATTTATTTTCCCCTCAGCTGTACTTCCACCCTTTAAAAAATCTGATGGATTCTTTGCAGGAGGCATGGTTGATGTAACGGGTGCTGGTCTTGTGATGACAGCAGGTTGTCATCACAAAGTGTTTTTTCTGGGCCTGTGATTTTGAGAGAGCCTGTCCTAATGGATTCTGGTTGCTTATTAGCTTGGGTTCTGCTGATTGTGTTTCACAATGTTGCTCATCTCTCCGTCCTATGTGTTCATGGTTAGATTTTCTGACTGGGGACAGGGAATGCATCTGTAATGTGACATTAACGCATAGTGTTCCATCACTGCAGTGTGGTGATTTATGTATTTGCATAGATAGTCCTGCATAATTTACTCATGAAAGGATCTCCAGGCTTTACTTCTGGAAATTCTTTAGCTCATTCTCATACCCTTCTTTGGCTGTGCATATTTGTCTGTCTCTGTCTGATGTTTCTTCTGCCATGTTTTTGCCCTTAAAATGTCTGTAAAAATGTAATGTGAAAAATGGAGTCCTTTCACAATCTGTCCTCAGGTAAAAACTGTCTGTCTTGCTTTGGGTATCGGGCTGCTGTGTGCTTGCAGGCTTTCTGTCTGTGACCAGCAAGGGCTGTTAATGTTGCCCAGCAGTCTGAATAAGTAGTCCGTGAAAAGGAGGCCATCTGTGATGGCAAGGGTCTTTCCAATGCTCAGCTCATGCTTCTGTATATTACTGCTGTATATTTGCACTGTCTCCTTCTGTAGCTTAAATGATCCTTCTCCACATTTTCCCTCAGTTCGACAGGTCCATTTTTAGTCCATATACAGAACCTACAGTTTTCCAGTTTGTTGTATTCTTGTGGATGTCTGAATATCATGAGTAAAGTGCTTTAATCCAGAGCTCTATGCTTTTTTTATGCATGGGATGTTGCCCTATACACTATTTCCCTGTAGGTGCGGTGTACTTGTGAGCCAGACAAGAAATCCTCTAGGGCCTACCCATTCCAATAAAATGATAGAATTGCACATTTACCAATATCTGCCTCGTATGAGTTTGTCTCAGATTCTTTTCAGCTTCATTTACCTCCTTTGTCTTTTATTCATACATTTCCTTCTGCAGAATTATGGGACCCTACTCCCTTTGTGATTTCTACTCTTCCCTGTACTGTTATTCTTACAAATTAGTTCAGTGCCAGCTTTGCTTATGCTTGGCACTTGGGTATAAGTAATATAAACTCTCTAGTCTCATCCAGAGTTCCTTGCTGCGTGCAGGGAAGATTGCTAAAGGACTATCCTTGGAGCAGCTGTATCCTTTGTACTTTATCCAGAGGAAGAGCTGGGTCCTGTGGAATTCACTTGTTGCAGAAGACAGTCATTTTTATGCAGTTTGGCAATGGACAGGCCTATCATTTTGTCAGAAACTTGATTATAACTGTTGAAAAGTAACCTCTTGAGAACAGCATTTTTCTGTGTTAAAAATTTGTCCAGAGCTCTTCTAGGAAATCATTGATTTCTTCTAGCTGGCTGATGCTGAACAGCCTTGCTGTAGTGTATGTGGTGGCCTATGTTATGGTTAAGATGCAGACTGTTCTTTTTTGGATTTCCCGCTTACCCAAGAACACAGTGATTTTGCAGCTGTTTTGGTGCAACCTAAAGAACATGCAGCTGCTGAATACGTTATCTTTCATGTCAAAGAGCTGGTGTTATTATTGTTTTTAATTTTGGATTTCTTTTCCCTCAGTTTCCAATTTCATGTACCAGAAAAAATGAACCTGTTTCAAACTCTACGTCCAGCCCTAAGTGCAGATAGAGAGAGAGCAAACTCAGTCTATGGCAGAGATTTTACTCCTTTGCCCCATGTATACTGTCCTTTCTAACCCTGAAAACACTGTTTCAGGATTCCTGGCCATTACTACACACGTATGTTTGATTGTAACATTTTAAGATGATGTAGTGATGACCAGAAACAATCCCAACAAAAGCAAACTGAAAAAGAACGGTAAAAGAGACAGTTATGGAAAAGTAAGATTTTCAGGTCTCGATCAGCAGCAACAACAGTTTTTTCACAATCTGAACAAAAATGGGTTTGGTTACATCACCACAGTTTCCAAGGAACAGGTGTCAGTGTCCACGCACAGTTAGCAGTAATTGGTATGTCCGAGGTAGCCCCAGGAGAGCCAGGATTAGATACACAGTCCCGGAGACAGAGCTGTGCTCTTCCCCATGCAGCTGGTTCAGTCAGCTCCAGATGAAGGTCCAAGATAGGGCCAATACTAACAGATATATGCCATGTTTCCTGCTTTGGAAGTAGATGCTTTCCAGCACTGTCAATCCACTCTCAGCCACTACACCTAAACTCACAAGCCTGGTTAGAACTCTTTTGACATAGTACGGCATGCCACAAAACTTGAAGCTTCACTGCATTTCTGATAACACTTCCACTGCTACTCTAAGAAAATCCTATCAGTTTTTGTCAAGGTTAAACTTAATTTTTGCTTAAAAGGTAAAAAAAAAATAAAATAAATGCTACTGAACCTTATCCTGGGATAAGGAATGAATGTTCAGACTATTTTTTGGTAATTCTTAAGGATTTAATCAAGAAAGAGGAATTAGTTTTGGATTACTTTCCCAACAGGAATTGCAATGGATGCAATGGATTGCTTTCCCAACAGGATAGCTTTTTATGACAACATCAGATTAGACTGGGGTCCTTGTGATAGCAATTGGCCCTACATTTGCCAAAGTTTTCTGAAGATCTAAATGCCAAAGCTACAATGGCTTTTCAGGAGAGCTGCTTACCATCCCGGACTGCTCTGCTCAAATGTTCTTACTGTTCACCCACAAAAGCATTAATTCTTTCTGCTGGGAGGGAGCCCAAGAGGTGTGAAGGGGCTGCAACCTGTGATGGGGATTATTTTCCTACTGACTTGTCTGGGGACAGACCTGGACCCTGAATCCGAAAGAATGGTAAGGGAGAAGACAGCTAAACTCATTTAAAGGGCAGCTGACTAGATTAAATCTCTCAGCACTGACCCATCAGAAAATTATTTCATCAACTGAGCTGCTGCCTGCTTCTGCCTCTGAAGCCCTTTACTTCCATCAAACACTATGGGCTGAATTGTCACCTGTTGCCAGATTTTAGCCACTTCAGGGAAAAACATAAAGCTGAATCAGGGACCCGGTTATAATTCCCTATATTGTATTTCTCCATAGACAATCCTGATGCTGCAGTCAGTTTCTGGGACCGCATTGACAAGTGCTTTGACATTTGTCAGTTAAGGAGAACATTCTGTAGTATCTTCTGACCCCAGTCCTCCTACCATCTCATTGGCATTAATGTAGGGTCATGGCAGAGGAATACCCTCCTGAGACGCTGTCACAGAGGGTGAGAGGCTGACTCATCCTTCAGAAGCTGCTTCTAAGAACCCATTTCACCTAGAAATACACTGCATACATCACATGCTAACAAATAATTCAAGAACACTTCCATGTTTTCCACCTATGGCTTGAAGGGAGTGACTGATGGTGGAGAGTAGAACCGAGAAGAAGAAGGGGATGTGGATTTTGTAAGTGTCCTGTCAGGGATGATGGATGCTGTAAGAACATTTTGCCTTTCATTGCACATACTTGTCTGCTGGTTCTTCTTTTTGTTGCAGAGTGCACTGAAAAGTGAAGTCTTGCGTGTAACTCTAAAAGCTGCCTCTTTTATTAATGCTGCTTATATTTTGTCTGCAGGCAAGGGTCTACTGCCCAGCAACAGGGAGCTGACTGTTGTTTTTCTTCAGAAGAAATTGCATGCAGTTTTAGTAGTTACAACAGCAGGGGGACTAACTGCGTTCACTGGAGTCAGACGTAAATAAACAGTGTCTAAAGAATGATTCTAGGCTGCAAAGATTATCTGTGAAAGAAGTCCTCTTTCCAGCATTGACAGTGACATTGTCCCAGGTGAAGGAAAGCAAGCACCCTGGTAACCACAAGGCCGATTTATTTTTTGTCCCAGCAGAAGTGATATTTAAAAGTTGGGAGACATTTGTTTTAGACTCTGACTTCTTTTTCAGTTATTTGTGTGCATTCACTAAAAAGCCAATAATCTTTGAAGGGCAAACATTTCTCCATCAGAGAAAAGTATATAAGGCTATTATCTTGTCACAGTGTTAAACTGGGCAGCTTCTTGGCATTCTGGAAAAGAGGAGTTGACAAAGAGCTATGGTGTGGCATATTGTTCTGTGGGACTGAATCTGATATTCTGAAATGTGAGGTTATGGTTTGTATGCTAATGGGAACCTGGGTGAGGAAACCATTAATTTTTCAATGAAATCACATCCTCACATACCTTATGGAGGAGATAGGTGAGCAACTAAATTGCTACTATTAGATGTGCATTTTTTGTTCAAGGCTTTTGTGCTCCTGAGTTTGGACAGAGATTTTTTATTATAATTACCATTTTATATAAAAACATTGTGCAAAGAGAATTTACCACTGTTCCTACTCCTCTATGGTGTCTCTCACAAAGCCTATGCTCTGCATATGCAGCTACTCCTTGAAAAGTTGAGAAATAGATTTGTAATTAAAAAAGTAAAATATTGCTTGGCTATGAATAAAGTATCAGGTCTGTTGTATTTCATCTGTGGCCAGAATAAGACTCCCTTGGGATTACTCCAGTCCTCAAAATACAGTTTTCTTATCCTATTCAAGACATCTTACTAGATTCCTTGTTAAATGGAGAGATTGAATTTCATTGGGATTCTCAGTCTACCCTGACCTTTTTAAGTAAACCATAATGAAAAGCACAAGAAGAATCTGATACCATAAGGGTACGCCATATTTGGGCCAGCAGGTGATATTCTTTGATATTTGTGGTGACCATCAATCTGTCATTTCTGTGTATTGTGTACGCCAATATCAGAGACATTAGACAAACGAAAACAATCCCAAACTCTCCAAAATCTTTGCAAAATTTCATAGTCTCCCCCTTCCCCCCACCCCCAACAAAGAATAATTCTTTTCTTTCAAAGATCAAAGACTGATAACCTATGTGGGTCTGGCACAAAAACCTATATCTCCTTAAACTGTTAAATATTTATTTGCTGCTATTCTGCTGCCAGACATGATCAGTTAGACATTCTTACAGACTTTGACGGCTGTGGAAGATGTTCCTAACAATAATATCTCTTCTAGGTTATGACTAGGTTGCCATGATTTCATAGGTTTATTTTGGGCTTTGTCCTGCCTGTGCTGAAGTCTGTTACAGTTTTGGCATGGATTTTAATAAAAGCAAAGTGGGTCATTCTCTGTATTTCATGACAAGGCAAAAAAAAAAAAGTATTTCTGAAGGCAGAGACCAAAACATTTAATGGTAAATGATAGCAGATTCATCACCAGGTTAGACACTTGAAATATGGCAGTCCACTTTGAAAAGTTACAAAAACCACTGCCTACCATCATTCTCTGCAGAGGATCTATTGCATCTGCCTGTCAGTTCATATGTAACTTGAATCTCTTGACACAAGGAAAAGGTAAAATAAAACGCTGTGTAAAAATCACTGTGGACTTGCAATGTACCCAAATATGATACTCTAGTTCAAAGAATGGTGTTTGAACCAGACTACAGTTACTGACAAACATGTTATTAATGATCAGCCATCAAATGCTTTTGATTAAAGAGAGAAATCCTGTAGCACTAGAGAAGGCCTTTTCTCTTTTTTTCCTCGTGCTATAGTAGAGGTACTTAGAGAAAGGTGAACTGCTTTAAAAAGATTAATTACACCTGCACTATATTTTTATCCTCTTTGGACATCAAGAAAAAAGGGAAGCTGGCTTGACTTGATACTATTTTATCTATAAGTGACACAAAAAGAAACTCCTTAGTTACGGGAGCTAAGTGAATAATATATAATGCTAGATGAAGGATTGCACTGAGAATCCCAGCTATGTTCCAGCCATTTTTAGGACAATTTAAAGAAAAAAAACTGTTTTAACTAGAAGGAAGAAGCATTTTGAATGCACTCAGATAAGTATGGGAGAACATTCCACGGACCCCAGACATAAGTGCCAGCTTTTCAAAGGTATTTAGACGTCTAAGGAGATAGATGTTTCTGAACTTTTCAGATACACCAAGACAAATTAGAAGCTGAAGACCTAGGATAATTTGATGCCAGACATCTACCCTGCTTAGACTTGTTTGAAAATCCCAGTGAGTCTGCAGTTACATCCTTAGATACCTAGACACATTTATAATAGACTGTCCCAGAATTGCCAACTTTGGTCCAGAGCTCATGCAAAGTTGGATGTTCACAGAGGTATAGACCATTCTGTGTGCCTTTGAGCATGGTGTCTAGTTTTGTCCTGTCGCTGCTACATTCAGCTCAGATTTTTATGTCAACAGTGGTCTGAACCTTTTGCATGTCATCTAGTGTCCTCTGGCATTTTGGGTCCATGATGCTGGATCCAGTCCTTGCTAGTTCACATGTTCTGGGTTTCCAGCCACAGTCCTCTAGCTGGATATCTCTCCCAGCATATGCCTTGATGTATAAAATTCATTCTCCTCAGCCAGCGGGCAAGGCAGTGCTCAGTAGAACACTCATCAGTTATGAAGAAAAAATGAAGGGAAGAGGGTTCAACTTATGCAGACCTGCTGAAGGTAGATCTGACATTGAACCTACCGTGCATATGTGGTTAGTTTGTACGTGGTGTGGTTGAGATCCTCCAAGGGCATAAAGCTGTGATGCATGAACAGATAAACTGTACATGTGCTGCAGCCACTGGACAGAAACTTCCATTATTGTGGCTTGGAAAGTCGCTGGATTGCCAGTGATAAGACAGACCATGGGCTGAAACTGCCCACACCGCTGGGGGTGGTAAGGTAGAGATGAAGGTCATGCCCCTGTTCTCCTTGTGCCCATAATCAGGCAGATAAAGATCAAACTGCATCATACACAATAAAGATGCCAGTCATGCGTGAAGAGCCATAATTACAGACCTCTGTGCTTGCGCAGAATTCAGTCGAACTTTTACTCTTCCAAAATGATTCTGGCAGAGGACTGGCATGTCGGAGAAGAAATGAAAGTCAGTTTTTCTTGTAGCTGCTGATTGCAGTGGCAGAATGTTAGAGACAAATATATTGAGTGAAGTTGTTTTTTCCATATGAAGTAGAGTGTTGTTTCTTGAGTTACACTTCTTTGGCCGAGTCAAGCATTTCCTGCAAGGACTGGATGTATTCATGCTCAGGCCCTGATCCTGCAATCTGATCTAACTGGGGGAGTTACGTCTTGTGCAAAGATGAAAAGCCCTCACAGGATCCCTGCCTAGGTGAAAAGGTCTGCCAGGGTAGAACTGATTGCAGAACTGGAATCAGCAGCTGAAAACCAAAACTGGCTCAGATAAAATACACAGGTAGGAAAAAAATCCGCAGTCTTCAGAGGACCTTGAAAGCCTACTGCGCTCACAGGAAAATAATTTTTCAATGATTTGTTCCAACAAACTGTTTTCAGAGTTTTCTACCTTTTCAGGCTGACTTACTGTTTTTTATTACAATTTTTTTTCAGTCTTAACTTGGGCAGTATTCCCCAAACTGTAGACAAAGCTGCAATTTGAGAAGATATTTTCCCTCTGCAAAATGGTTTGCAATTTTTCATTGTGTAAGGAGTTGTAGGCAATCCTGAGGTGGCTTGCGGAGAATATGATAAATTTGCAAGGCATACTGTACTTAGAGAAAAAAGATGGAAAAGTTCCTCCACGCTTATTTTCTCCGCCATTTATAATCATTAGGCTTTAAATGCCCCATACATCTCTGTCATTTAGATAAGAGGCATTGATTGCTTAACTGCTGCACAGACATTTCATACACCTGGTTTTAGATGACATTTCAGGGGGAGAAAGAGAAGGAAGTACTGTAAAAAGTGTTCACAGTTTGCAATGTCAAACTTTATTACATAAAGTCATAAACAACCCCAATTAGTAGTAAGTAGGTTCATAGCCAGGGTTTTAAGCCAGCTCTGGCTTCATTAAATGTTTCCTGCAGTCGAGCAAGGCATTGGGATATATAAACTGAGCCCTGATTTATAATAAAACACAGTAAAGTTCTAGAAAAGCTTTGCTTTTCCTTCTGATTGATTTCTTGTCAAGGTCCAGCAAAGCCTGAGGAAGGGGTTAAGTAGAGGTCTTGAGGGACCACTTGACATCTGCTACACTTGTGACTTTTTGATCTTGTTTTTTTTCCTAGCTTTGAGGGATGCCCTACAGTAAAGGCCATGTGTGCCTGTGTGTGTTTCCCAGAGATGGCCGGGGCTGGGAGGGGCACAGCGGCCAGGGGAGCAAAGAAAACAGCTCCTTGATGACAGATCAAATGAAGGCAAAAAAAAAAGAGGAGAAGGGGGATTACATGCTCTGTAATCATGGTAATGGAAAGGAAAACACTGGGGGTCTCAAGTGTGAAAGCCTTTGTCCAGAGGAATGTAAGCGTCAAGCATGTTTTCATATTATAAACCAAAACTCCACCTGAGTGCCGGGGAGAACAGTGTTCGCCTGCTCCTCTGTGTGCAAGTGGCCACCCCTGGGACCCCTGGGTACCTCAGGCAGCCAGGGGGAGGTGGATGGCCCTCCTGTGGCCCTAGAATCCCAGAAGAGGTCTGGGCACCCTGTGAGGTGAGCTGGGAGCTTGGGGCAGGTGGTGGGAGGCCACACGTCTCATGAAGAAAGCCACTGAGCTGGCCTCCTGCGCTGGTCACTTTAGAGGGTGACATCTAATTTCTCTTGTACTTCTGCCTCCCAGAGTGTTTCCACACTCTCTCACTGGTCCCACCAACTCATGGCTTCATTAGTTAAAAAAAGTTGTTTATGAGAAGCCAGTTCAGCTACTTGGTGGGTGGACACCATCACAGGGGCTGCTGATGGCAGCACAGAGATGTCTGCCTTGGGAGGCACCTGCTTTGCAGCATGGTCACTGAGGTCTCTTAAGACCCATGAGGAGGCTACAGTACATAAGCCAGCCTTCTCCAGACATGGCCTCTAGGTACCCTAGGTACTCTAGGTCCCTCAGTGCTGCCAGGGGAGCTCAGGGGCAAAAGTCAGAGCTATGAGGTGGGGCTGCTCTAGGGATGAGCAGAACCGATGGGGACTGGTGTGTGTGTGGGCATGCAGCAGGGCGGATGGCTGCCCAGGTGGCCAAGAAGGCCAATGGCATCCTGGCTTGTGCTAGAAGTAGTGTGGCCAACAGAAGTAGGGGGGTGATTGTCCCCCTGTACTCAGCACTGGTGGGGCCGCAGCTTGAGTATTGTGTCCAGTTTTGGGCACCTCAGTACAGGAGAGATATCGAGGTGCTGGACGAAGTGCAGAGGAGGGCAGCGAGGCTGGTGAGGGGCCTGGAGAATAAATCTTGTGGAGAGCTATTGAGGGAGCTGGGACTGTTCAGTTTGGGGAGGAGGAGGCTGAGGGGAGACGTCATCACTCTCTGCAACTACTTGAAAGGACATTGTGGAGAGGCTGGTGATGGTCTCTTCTCACAGGTAATTGGTGATGGAATAAGAGGGAGTGGCTTCAAGCTACAACAGGGTAGGTTTGGACTGGACATTAAGAAACAATTCTTCACAGAGGGTGTGGTCAGACACTGGAACAGGCTGCCCAGGGAGGTGGTTGAGTCACCATCCCTGAATGTGTTTAAGAGTCGTTTAGATGTGGTGTTGGGGGATATGGTGTAGGGGAGAACTTTGTAGAGTGGGGTTGATGGTTGGACTTGATGATCCTGGGGGTCTTTTCCAACCTGAATGGTTCTATGATTCTATGATACCGTGGCATCAGTCTTTCCCTAGGGGTCTGCAGGTCCTTGGGTGCCACTGAATGGCACAGCTGAAAGAAAGTGATGCTTCTTTGCTCACTGAGGCTCCCACATCTTCTCGGGTCACTTTTTCATCTTATGTACTTCCCTGGGGGAAGAGGAGTGCTAAGTTGCTTCCTCAGGCAAGTTTATTGTGACATTATGTGAATGAACAGCCTTTTTAACCCACAGTTTACCAATTTCTCTTAAAGGTTTTTTTCTCCTTCTTTCCCTTCCACCTCCTATAGCTGACTGGCCTCCACTCCCAAACTATACCTCAGTGATGAACTCCATCAAGCACTGGCCTCCAGACTCCTGCAAATTGCACTCAGGTTTTAACCCAACAGCATGTCTCTGTCTCCAGGTCCAACATTAGGATTTACAGAGCCAGGGGCAATAAGGCTACCTGCGTGTGAGTGGAAGGGTCAGTTTCCTTCCGGAGATCCCACTTCTTCTTTTAAACAGCTATTTCCCAGAAATGGGTGTATCACAGTTTCTTGTAATGTGGAATTTCCCTAGCCCTCACTGATGCAGCTGTGACAGATAGTCATGCTGGCCGATGTGTCGGCATCTGGAAGTTGCACGGGTACAAGCTCAAATGAGAAGTCATCTTGCTTTCATGCACCACGATTTCTGCAAAGCTGGGGTCTCCAGTGAGGACTTAAACTAATCTCACATAGTTTATGAGTGAAAATCCATTTACAATGAGAATGACCCCCACTGACCAAAAGTTTAAACAAATGCCCTCTGTACGCATTTCCTACAGTGGGGATCAAGTTCCATACGTATGATGTAAGCAGAGCTCAAACAAGCTTCTCACCTACACACGGAGCAGAAATCATTTGCAAAGAAAACGAAAATGACAGCCATATGCACGGGACACTTTATATGCTACGGCCAGGCTTGCAGACCCCAAGTAGGAGGATCTTCTGATCTGAAGATGCAATTGAAAACAGGTGCTTGACATGCCGCACATAAAAAAGTATACAGGCAATTTGGGAGCTCTCCGGAGATTCTTTCAACTGCTGAAAATATGGAGACAACTTCCCAGCCCCCGATCCTGTGCTTCCCCTCTAATTCCCCTGCTCCCCCTCCTCACAGAAACTGAGGAAACTGCCAGGCCATGGTGAAGCTGCCCCGTTTAGTAAAAGAAAACGTGAAAAAGATTAAGGAGGATCCATCAAAATGTCAGCCTGATCTTGAACTGCTAGAAAAGAAGCTTTTTTTTAATTCAAGTGTCTGTCACAAAGACCTGGGTGACCTTGTTTTGCAAGTGAAAGCCTTTGATTGTGACCCAGGCATGCTTCCTGTGTCCAACTCCTATTTAGCAAATAAACTAAAAGTACTGCCCATGTTTATGGTAAACACCTGATTAGGTTCTACTAAAAAAAAAAAATTACAGCTGGATAATACAGGACCAGATCAGGTTTCCTTTTTATTTGTTGTCACCAAATGGTCCCGATCTTTTTGAGCTCTAAGGCTCGTTAAGTGGATGTTTTAAAATGGTGCAACAGACAACGCAGCTGTATTTCATTTGTAGATAATTGATGCAATACATGTAATAACCCAACTAGATATGTTGACTCATGAGCTAATTTAGGTGTAGATGTTACAGCACTTGTGCAGCTGGCAATGTTGCCATCACACAAATCAGTTGCAGATTAATGGAGTCAGGTCCCTCTCTGCACTAGAAGAGATAAAAGGCCACAGTCAAATATAAAAACAAGTTCTGAAGAATTATTGTAAATTTAAACAGTATTTGAAAATGTTTTCCTAACCACAATGCATGCTGTAATATGAACCTGGAATCGCTTAACTCTATGGTGATTTGGCAATTTTATAGATAGTGTATTCATAAAGCTGAGAACATGGGTAAGGAGAAAGGAGCATGGCTTAATGTTTAGAAGGTGAAGCAGAGGTGAGCATTTCCACTCCTACTATTTGCTTTGATACCAGTAAAACTGTCCCGGTCTCTGTTTACCAGTGTGGGGTCTGGGGTGATGGTATTTACTAACTACTGCTCCAGGACCTCCTATCATTTGGTGATATAACCAGTTAGAAGGTAGTGCTGGAGCCAGAGGGATCTGGGATCTCTTTTCACCTCTATGTGTTACTGGCACCCTGTGCTGCATTTGCCTCTCTTTTGAAAGAGAAATAAAAATGTTTATGCATTTCCTGAATCCTTTCTGTAATCTGTGGTGGAAAACAAACAAATATGCAATTCTGAAGTACCATTATGACTGTTCTTATCACCAATATCATAGCAACATTAAATACTGACCGTACAAGTATATTCACGACCATTAGCTGGTGAGTCACTCTGTATATGCCTCTATATCCATTGTAATGAACTTGATGTTAGTGATCTGCACTCCTGATGATAATTAATGGATAGATCAATAACTAGTTCCAGGATAGGACTGGGATCCCGTGTATTTATGCCTCCAAGTAAGGTTGTCTGACGCCTCCTGAAGTGTAAACACTGACCAAGGCTTTTCCTCTCTTTGACATGTTCCTGATATCTTTCACCCATGTGGACTCCCTGAGGACAAATCAGGATTGAGTGCAGCCTGTAGTCTCTGCCTCACTGCTTTCTCCCCTCCACTTGACTGTCTCTTTCCAGAAAATGCATGCAAGTATTTTGCACTATGTCTTCTGCACATTGTTTAAAACTGACAAGAAATGACAAGAGTATTAGGACTCAGAGGTAGGAACAGGCAGATGAACAGATGCACACACAAATACACTTCCTCAGGAAACACACTAAAAATTGTTTCCTTGACTTGTTTCTACTGTTTCAACTGTACAGAAAACTGTATTTTCTTTCTGCCTAATGCCACTTGTTTCAGTAAGACTAAACTGGAAATAGAAGTGGGTTAGGCAACACCTATGAAGATTTTTTTTAAAACTTTCTTTTTTTTTTATGAGCCCACGATAGGAAATAATTTGGAATCTCTCTGAATGTTATTTGCCATGAAACAAAGTCACAGCTTTGAAAGTATCAGTTTAGGCTGAGTACTTCCAGACTGAAAAGAAAATGCTAGCCAGACTCTTTTCTTGTGAAATGGAGACATTTATGTGGCTGGTATCTGATTCAGCAATGTCACAAACACGGATCTAATGCAATCTATCAATGGTTTTAGGGCATCCAATTTCAGTCACTCCTAAAGAATGCCTTCACAAGTTTATCATGCAGTTGATAATATTTTCCCTGTGAACACAGGAAAAGGAAACTCTTTTGGCTGGAAAGGAAGTCTAGGAAATTAGTATTAAAATCCACAGAATGATGCTTATAAATGGATGTACGTAAACAGGTATACGGACTACTTTGCTTACTTTGTTAATATTGACTTGAGTTTGGGTTATTGGAATGATTGCCAATTGAATACGAGTACTTAATTGCTCTTCACTGGTAGAATGAGCAGAAAACCTTACTCAGCAATATGGAGTGGAGGTAGGACACCTTGGGGTTAAACACTTCTAAAGTGTAAATGCCAATATATAAGCTATTATTTGAGGAAATCCTGCTTCTTTGACTACCACCAAAGGTGGATTTATGAGAAGCAACATGTGGAAATGACAAAAAACAACAAAAAAATCCCATTACGTCATAGGACTGTTGTGGAATTGCTTCTTACATTTTTTTGCAGTCTGAAGAAACCAGCCTTTTTCTTGGATATCCCATCTTAGTTTAAGATGGACTCGTGTACAAATTCTTGTTGTTTTATAGCCTTCTTTTTCTTCAATCTCGTTCCTCCTGTTTAGTATAAGCAACACTTTGACTGAAATGAGTTGCCTAGTTTTTGCTATATTTATTGCTGTTTGTATGGTCTGGGAAGAAAAAACAGCATTTGCTGAAGTCCAGAAGTACTTATTGAGAATGCTGAGCTGACCAACAAGATGAAGCCTTAGAGTGGAGATTTGAAGGAGCACTCCAGAGAGGTCAAAAGGGTGGATAAAACTGTGAGTTATAGATATGCAGCAACTGGCCTTAACCTGAAACCATGTTAGGATGAGTGGTGTGTGCAGAATCACATCAGTTCCAGAACACGGAGTTCAACTGTGTGATGCTTCAAAGCAATGGTTTCTATTTCAATGCAAATTTGACAATGATAGATGTTAATCACACTCCTTAACGAAGAACCAGAGGCATAAAAGTGAGTAGTGTGGCATATGAATCCCATAAAATAGAAAAGAACCACATGCAGTAGATATACTTTAACTGCTCAGGAAACCAATCAACACGTCTCAAATGTGGCTACATGGTAGCATACAATACTTCAAAGTTAGCAGAGTTCGCAGTGAAAACCAGGAGATCTCAGTTTTGCAAAAATTCGAGTGTGGAATTTTACAACTGCAGGAAAAATAGAGCAGAATTAGTCTCTAAACTGAGATAGTCTTATTGACAATGAAAGTGCCAAGAAAAGAAAATACTAGCTTTGAAAAGGAAATCTTTATTATTTTTTCATTCACTGCTGTTAAGGGAAAAAAATGTTTGCTTTAACCCTAATCGTGAAAGAGTTTAATTTACTTGCCTAATTTCAGACATGAGTAGTCTCACTGACTTCAGACAGAGTGTAGTCCTGCTGAGATCAATGGTGGTACTCACATATATAATGTTGAGTATATGCATGCGTCTTTTCAGCACCCAGATCTCAAATGCCTACCAGAGAAATAAATACACCTGGAAATAAATATCAAAGTGCAAATAGAAATTTTTTTCCCAGCCTGAGATGAGTATTCAGGAAATGGACACAATAGCTCATTTGTGATACATTTTATCACTTCTGAAATGTCTAAGTGGAATCACTTGTGGAAAATGCAGGAAGGTTACAGTCCCGAGGTGTAGGGAAATTACAGCCTATGAGTCTCCCTCTCTCACGATAGCTGGGATCATCAAAGATTTCCCAAACGTCTTTGTGAGTGGGATTGTAGGTGAAGTTGAACATTTATAGGCTCAGAAATTTGTCCAAGGTTCTCATTTTATTTCAATAAGAACTCATGTTATGTCTGCTGAAAATTCTACTGACAGTTCCATACATGTAATTTATGACATTTCCTATCAAGATGTTTAGCTGAATTAGAAACACTTGTGAAGAAGCCCGTCTGCAGCCAGTTAAAAAGCATTTTTGTAGCAGAGGTGAGGGCTGTTGAGGCAACAAAGGAGGGCTCATCTTACTTTTATTCCGATGGCTGTTGATCAAGCAATTGCACCATAAACTGTTTACAGCTGTGGCTTTTGTTACGGTGACAAAGAATATGTTTAAGGGTAGACAGAAAGCTATGCTGTATGTTAGTTCACAATGACCATACAGTTTACACACCAAACAGCCCAAAGCACATTTCTGCAACATCCAGGCTTCTCCATGAAGTGGCACTAATTTGTTCTCTCTTCTTTTTCATTTGTTTTACTGAGCCGGTTACCTGCATGCCTGTCCTATTTTCCCAGCTTAACACCATGGAGACCATGGTGATGATGTGCCTCCTAGCTCACAAGCTTCATTTTAGGCATGTGAGCTCTTCTATTTAAATGGATAAAACAAAAATTGAAGATATCCATAAGTTCGAAGGGCATCATTATTTAGCCAGTGCGGGGAATGTACTTGTTCCTTCTGTCACACCAAGGGAGAGAATTTTAATTGCTAAAATTCATCTATCTGAGCCTTTCTTAAGATCAGGAAACTTATTTTGCTGTGTGGACCAGAGATTTAGCTCTCTGTTTTTGCATGGTTTCCTTGTAGTTTTTTCCTGTATTTGTCTTCAGAGATAGGATAATTCCACAAGAAAACGGTGAGAACTGGCTTCCTTGGAAGGCCAAATCATCGCTTGCTGTCAAGTTGTCCTTGCCTGGTGCAGAAGCCAGGGTGTGGACACTCACATGGAAACAGCCCTTTTGCCCCTTCTGTGTTACATAGCTGCACAATAGGACACAGGCCAAATTAATTTCATGTTTAGCTGTCTAAAGCACGCTATCTGTTGTAAATCGGTAGTCCATTCTGCCTTCATTGCTAGTAGATAAGCAGCTCCAGAGATTGCCTGTCTTCAGATGAGATTTACTGCCCTCTTGAGGTATTTATCTTTCTCCTCCAAGAACAGAGGGAGCTTAGAAGACCTTGTGCCCTCATGTAGGAAGTTTGTATCAACAACAGCCAGCTGACTTACCTTATCACACTAAGGAATACACGCTGCACTCCTCAGGAACTGAAAATCAACATTTTCTGCACAGACATCTTGGAAGCTGTAGAGAAAACTATCAAAATTAAGCCCAAATCAGCTTGGGTTCTCCTGTCATGACATGGCTGTATGGCATTCCCTTATGTCATGATGCGCCACCTCATGGTGGAACGATCTAACCCTGTTTTCAACACAAGATTCAGGTTACAAGAAATCCATAGTCACCCTTATCAGAACATCATTGATCTGCACTGCCTCTGCAGACTTCAGGAGCCAGGTCTTCTGGAAAAGACAGCCAAAAACAATGAGCTGGAATAAATGGACTCCTGGCCAAATTTGCCTGTAACATTCAATTTCAAATTTCAGTGTTCCTGAAGCTGATAAGACTTGTTTCAGCTTGGCTCTCGTCTCACGCTCTTCTGGGTTATTACCTGAGAATATTATTTTGATTATCAGCTGGTTGGTGTTGTCTGGGCTTATTCTACCTGTGTTATAAAGCCAGCAGTTGGGCTGGATGATGTTTTCCCAGAACTCAGATCTTTGAAGGCCGACAACATCACAGCCAAAGTCTCAAAAGTGTTTTGAAAATTGTATGTCCACCAGGATGGTAGTAACCTATTTGAGGGAAAGTAAGTTATGACATCCTTCTGCAGAAGACTGTATTGTCTCTGAGACTTCTGCTCTTGATTTTTTGCTGTTTTCAGAGTTCATTTCAAATTTGATTTTCACATATAAAACTTCATATTTTGACTCTTAAACCCCCTTTTTTTCAGAGGGGTAGCTTAGTTTACACTGTTTAGGTACAGTCGTGTGCCTGATCTTTGATATCAGGCAGGTTACACTCTATGCAGAAGAGAAACTTGTTGTTTATATTTTTTTTCTATATTAGTTATTAACATATTAAACTGGAGAGAGGAGATACATTTTTGGTGAACCAAAAGAAGAAGTAATTGGCTAAAAAAACCCTATGAGGATCCCCAATTAGTACCCTTTAAACAAAAAAAAAAAGTCTGAAGATAAATGTAGAAGAAAGATACTATGAGATAAAGATATCATGGGAACCTTACACTAATCAAAATCTTCTGTGACTGCCTTATTAAGATACTTGCTTTAAGAACAAAACATATGGTAGAAGCCTCAAGGAGATAGGCCTTTTAGCTCATCATCAACAGAAGTGTAAAATGCTCCCAGTTCCTTCAAGGATTTAAGTAATGCTTGCTTAGGGTGTTTCATTCACTAGCAAACATGGTGATTTGTGAAGCACGACTAATGTGTCCCTGGAAAGTTCCAGCATGAAATAAGACTAGGTGTGAAAGCCTGTCAGGGTCCAAAGAGGTATGATTTAAGGGGAAGCACTCCCTGAAAATGTGAGGATGAGTGTTACTAACTTAATCCATATGATATCTTCTCCCCCCCTAAATGTATGGTAGAATGTAGGGCAGAATGCATGAAGCAGACATTAGTCATTGTCTACAGGTGATATTTCTTCCACGAATTTATCAGCAAGGGTTGCCATACTGTGTTTAAACTTTTGTACAATCGATTAGTGTGCAAAGTAAAGGAGGTCACCTTATGTTTGCTTGCAGATGCACACAAGCTTGGAAAATTTTAAAAGGCACTTGTTACAAATGTAGCTCTGCAGTATTACACAGTAATAGAAACAACTGAAAGTTAAGTGTCTGGGCAGAGACACAGGGGCAGGAAAATATCTTTCTGCCACTGATGTTGTTACATGAAAGAGTAGATGCATGATATGATTTGCTGTTGTTTTTCACTTTCTTTTGAAATGTGAGGATTGCCAGAAGTAGGATGCAGTCTGCCGTGATTTTGCTTGGATGATCCTAGGTTTTCTACTATCAACATAAAAAAATAACATATCTAACACTTACAATTTAATCTAATATTAAGCTGTACAAGATATATCTGTACAAGCACAGAAAAGAAAAAAAAAGAAAAAAGGTATCTTCCATTCAGTGTGCAGCCTTGGGAGACATCTAAAACTGAGAAGAGCTTTGAAATCATCCAGTCAATTCTTCTAACATGGCACAGGATCACCCCGAAGGTAAACTGCAAGTCCTAGTTTTGGTAGTGAAAGACAGGTGGGATGCTAGTTCATGGGACAACTGAAAGAATATGTCCTATTTTTCTGGGCATAGTATGGGATGCTCTAGGGAAGCTTCTGGCTTGTAGGGTTGCCACCACACCTTGGAGAGAAGTACATAAAAAAGGGATAGAGAAGAACAAGAGCGAGTCTTAACTCTGCTGCCTAAGTCCTTGTCCACTCCCTGCTACACTTTGTCTGTCTGACAGGAAAAAAGATGACTGTGGAGCAAATCTGACATAGTTCTGTAAAGGTAGGTATGGTCAGAGGAGGTTGGCGAGAAGCAACCATTTACTGCACTGACCCAGTGTTCCTGTGACGGGACACATGAAGTGCTACTACTGTCCAGGTAAAGGAAATGTACTTCTGTCAGCTGTTACTCCAGCTAATGTGGCTTACCCAAGGCAAAGGCACAAATCAGTTCCTTTCAAGAAACACAGGTAGGTACTGGGAAATCTTTATGGAAAGTGTGAAGTGATTTGTTCCTATTTTCCTAATACAAAAAGCTTGAATCCCCAAGAAACCCTCTAAATAAGTCACAAATGCAATAGACAATTATAACAAGGCAATGTCTTAAAGTTTTTAGAGCTAAAGCAAGTTTGGATTGGAGTAGATGAACCTGCTTAAACTACAAACTGCAAAGATTTAAAAGTAAATCTAACATCTTGCTATCACTACTCTTGCTCTTACAATCTGCAAAAATCAAACTCACTGCAGACTTCTTAAAAATAGCAAAATTCAACTCAAGCACCTACAGTACCATGCCAAATCCTAGACCTAGCTGGTGGCTTCTTGGGGGTAGTGGGAGAGGGAATAGCACCTTTGCAATGCTGTTTTCATCTGTCCTATGTGTCCTGTGGTTGTCTTTTTTTTTTTTTTTTGTATTCTCATTTCATTTGTTTTAAAGTAAAGAGCAACTGAAACAAGCTATGCAGCACTGTCTCAGCAATTTGCAGCCTCACAGATCTTAGTGCAAAAGACAGTGGCAGTATGGAATCAGCTATATTTAGGAATATGCTGTGCTGATAATATTTTCTTGCTCTCTGTACAGTGAAACAGGAACAGATATAACACTTCCTCATTCACTGATGTTTCCTTGTTTCATATAACTGGAATAATTTTGCCTAAAATGATGAATTGAGGTGCTATGTTCAGTCAAGCTGTAACTGTGCCACATTTTACAATTTTGTGATTCAGTCTGGGCAAAATGATTCTGGTATAATGTGAGGGAAAAGATGTAATATTTTTATTGCAGAAACAAAACCTCAGAACTTAAGAGAATATCCGCAATATATTGACAAGGGAGAATGAAGGGTAGATGTTGTCAGGTTACCTTGACATCTGATTTCACTTGGAAGTAACACATGTTGAAATTTTCTTCTCAATTGAAGCACTGAAACAGTAAATACACTTGTTTCTCTCAGGCAGTCACGGGTTGTTTATATTCCAGTGTGATATGGCGAACACACTGAAAATAATGGAAAATATTTTATAAAAACAAGAACCTGTGATGAGCTGCTCCTGAAATGGGACTATGATGGCCATGATATTTGGAAATGTTAAATACAGCAGGAACATGTCCTAGGGATTTGAAAGTAAATTTTTCCCCGTAGGTCAAACTTGAACTGATGCCTCCGCAAGTTATTAAGAAGCACTGCACAGGTGAAGGTGTCAGCTATGAGCTTTGAGATTTATTCTTTGTGATCACGATGGCTTGACAGCATTTCCCCAAATGAAAAGAGCCTGCTACTGGTTCACTGCACTATGAATGCACAGGCATGCTGTTAATGCAACCTTCATCTGCTTTTTGAATACACTCCTATTCCTCATCTTTTTACTATGTCTGGTGAGAGTGAATTCTACAGCATAATTATGTGATGGCTGAAAAAATACTTGACTTTGTTTGCTTTAAACACAGTAGCTTGTTCCTGTGCTATGCAAAAGAACCAGTGAATAATTGTTCCCCAATCATTTCTTCAAACCATTTATGATATTTATTATCGGACCTGGGCCATCTCCTCCCTCCAGCATTCCCTCCTTTTCAACAAGGAGTCTGAGCACATTTAGTTTTTCCTCATATGGAAGCTGTCCCATGTCTTTGATCATACATGCTGGTGTTTTCAGGCTCTACATCTTGAGGCATGAACAGCCGTTTAAAGAAAAGGACATCTTCTGTGAGGGGCTTCTCTTCTCTCCCGCAGCAGGTGAATAACGTCAAGTAACAACAAACTGCTAATAGGTTCCATCTTGGCTCTGACCGAGCACTGATGGGTTTTGATTTCCTCCCATCTACATGCTGACCAAACGAACAGGGTTTCTTGTGTGTGGTTAGTGTTTAAGGCCTCATTGTGTACATGGCCTTGAAAGATATATTTTTATAGGTAAGCACCTCATAAAATATTTTTCTGAAGACATTTATCAAGAGAGACTGAAAAACCGTAAGGAGAGAGGAAGGAGAAGGCGGGGAAGCACAACATGTGCTTTTCAGCTGCCACAAAGCCCTGCAGCAGCAGCCTTCATGTGAGAGGCGACACTTTGCACATTACAACAGGGAATCAAAAGATTTATACTCAACACTCCATATATATGACTCTCTACGGCATCATTTTGAAAGGGTGATTATTGGTTTGACATGAGGGAATATATTACACTAAATGCTGAAAGTTCTCTATGTACATAGCAATAATCACCTGATGTTGCTTTTTCTTACCGTGTGGCTTTTAATAATAAATAATCATAATAATGATAGTTAGGGTCTCCAAAATTATCCCATTTGTTTTCC
This sequence comes from Numenius arquata, assembly GCF_964106895.1. NCBI lineage: Eukaryota > Metazoa > Chordata > Aves > Charadriiformes > Scolopacidae > Numenius > Numenius arquata. The sequence goes on along the minus strand of NC_133616.1, from coordinate 28,458,393 downwards.
AAGAACCCCCAGGGGCTGGTATTTATCACTTGTTGTGTATGCTCTCTGCTCCTCTCCCTCCACTTACGCATGCATATAAAAGAAGTGCAGACGGGAAGTGCCTCGCTTAATTTGACGGCAGTTCTGTTTGTTGTTATCTCCCTTAGCTGTGGTAATTGTAGTTCAGTTGTTGAGCAGTTGCTAAAGCAGAAGCCGTAGGTCCCCTGTTAGGCTTCTCCCTGGAATCTCTCATTTTCTACCCCCAAAGGTCCGATGTGTGCAAAAGCAATGCACTGACTGTGGAAAAGATGATGGGCTCTTAAATTCTTGTATAAGTCAAGAGTTGGAGCACCCATTGAGTTTACACAGGACCAATTTGTAAATATGTTCTTACACTTGTGTTTACATGGCATCTTGGACTAATTAGGGTCTTTCAGCACATGCAATGTGGGAGGAAGTAGGAAAGGATGGCCACAAAAATACTACACAAGCACCTAGTACAATCAAACAGAAAGGTCTGATTTTGGAGTTATTACAGCATGGCACCTGCAAAGTGTAGTCTTTGCTCATGTCTGTTTTCTGCAGTAAAGTTGCCTTATTCTGCTAATTTGAAGTACACACAACAGAATAGTTTCTCATTTTCCCCTCCTCTCCCCATGGTATTAACCTTATGGACAAATGGCCTGATTCGGAATAAAGAAATGGCTGGGCACAACTGGAGATATTTTGCGAATGAATAGTTTCAGTAGTCATTTTTCCTAAACTCTTACATTTTTGACTTTTTTTTTTTGTAGTTGCTTGTGACTCATTGTTCAAAAGAAAAGAATTTAGCAGTTCTGAAACACCACCTGAAAGACGCAGTGCAGAGGTACCTGTAAGCAAGCATCTAAGTTTGACAGAAACTGACAATAGTAGATGAAAACCTGCCCAGTTCCCTGCAGCTGCTTCTGTAAAAGACCTGGCTGGTAAAGCCCAGACTTCCAGAAGAAATGACATGTACCCCACCTGTGACCAGATTTTCACTGAGTGAAGTTCTGGTCATGCACGACTCCCGCTGCTGTAGCTGCCATGTCCTCCACTGTCCATGCAGCCTGCAGTATGTGATATTTCAAGACCCCAGCAAGCAGTGAGCAATGAGAAGCCATCTAGCTTGCTTTCTTCCTGTCCCATTCTCTGCTTATTCTAGGTCTTACAGGCTTTTGGCCTTGCCTTGACGCAGCCTAGCTCACTGAAGAAGTTGCTATTACCTTATAGCAGCTGTCAAAGCATTTTTCTTCTCCTTGCTTTCTTTAGCAAAAATAATCTAGACTGTAAATCACTGGCTCCTCTTGTTTGAAACCCAGAGACAGCTTTTCTGGAAGCTCACTGGGACAAGCATGAAGTACAAGGGAGTTACGATCTATTACTAGGGATTTCCTCAGGTCGACAAATCAATATTAGGAAAAAAAATAATGATAGCACCGAATCTGAAGTGCCATTTACTATATGCCAGATAGAAACACAATTAAATGCAAACTCTTCTTTCCCAACTCCTTTTCCTTCAATGTACCTTTCTGTTCTTGGATGTCCTCATTGCCCTCTACAGCTACCTGAAAGGGAATACTCCCTTTCATACTCCCAAGGGAATAATGGCAGGACCAGAGGAAATGGTCTGAGGTTGTGGCAGGGGAGGTTTAGATTAGGTATTAGGAAGAATTACTTTACTGAGAGGGTGGTCAGGCACTGGAACAGCCTGTCCAGGGAGGTGGTGGAGTCACCATCCCTGGAGGTATTTAAGAGACGTGTAGATGTGGCACTTCAGGGCATGCTCTAGTGCCCGAGATTGTTGGTTTGCACCTGTTTGTGGGTGGGTGTGGTGTGTGGTTGTGGGTGTTTGTTTTGTTTTTGTTTTGGTTTTGGTGTTTTTTGTTGGTGATTTTTTTTTGTTGTTGTTGTTGGTTGGACTCGATGATCTCAAAGGTCCCTTCCAACCAAGAAGATTCTGTGATCATTCTGTTTTTTCACTATATATATATTTCCTTTCTTCTATTTCTTTTTTTTTCCTCTGGCATTTCTATTTGTTTCATGCCTTTTGAAGTTTTCTCTATACCTGTGTCTTTCTTGTAAAGTTACTCTGCTCTCTTCTTTTACAATCCCTTCAATCTTTTCTTCTCCATTTGAGAGTTCACACCACTAACATAGTGTTCACTTGCTTCTTGGCAGGTATGTCCTGTGTCTCCAGTGAAGAGAAGTCTTTTAGTGCAGCTATTCTTAATCTTGCTCTGCCAAATCAGGTGGGTGGTGTTGGCACCAATCTATAATTTGATTTCAGGATATTTCTTCCGCCTGCCAGATTTGAGGAGGGAGCTAATGAGACAAGGAGTAGGGACAACTCCAGTTCCGGCCACAGTAGTCCTGTGGTCCTCTAGGTTTTGTTAATTATCCCATGATCCCACAGGTAAAAATGACCCTGAGGGTAGAGGCCAGTAGCATTCTTCACACAAGCCGTTACGCGTTTGACTGGCCAGCCAGTGCGTGAGTTACGAGCAGCATTGGCCACAGCAAGTGCTTTTCAGGGCAAGACGCTGAACGCAGCAGTCTCGGCAGATCATTTTGGATTATATGCTGACATAGCTGAGTTCAGATGATCCAGGAGTCAGTGCTGTACAAGCCTTTTTACACAAGGCTGTAACCCAACAGCACATGCTTGGAAGCAAATTTGAACCGAAGCTTTGAGCTTTGCTGTGTTCCCCTGCTGACTAATTTATGTAGCAGCTTGCAGGTAACAGAGAAACACTTTCTTTTTTCCAGCTGGATCAGGGGTAACTGTGCTCAGAAATGGCCATGAATCTCTCCAGCTGTATGCACGTGTCCTTCCAGACTATTGAGTTGGTTCAGTATTTTGTTCACTGAAAGAACAAAGCAGCTGGAACAGAAACCTTTCACTGACACCAAAGCACCTTGCGTCACCCACAGCTTCACTTTGTCCTCAAGACCACAAAAATGAGTGCATTCCTGTGGCCACTGCCTCCCGTCCATAACATTGACTCCACTCTACTTATGCAAATGTACTATGTTATGCAAAGAAACAAGAACTTTACAAACAAGCATTCTTTTTGCCTTAAATTCTGGGCAATTCACAAAAGTTTTGAAGCAGAACCTTCTGTGAATGCAGGTGCCTCTGAATATAAAGTCCCATTTGCATTTCTCTTCACCGAGGCCGTGATGTTGCTTGCAGACATGGTTTTCCAAGACTGTTTTACAAAAAGAGGATCATAATAGATAAGGTCTTTCAGCTGCCAATTTGTAGGGGATGGTATTTTGTTTCTGCTCCCATCTCATAACTATGTTAAGACCAGGTAAGAAGGTCATCTATAGGAAAGAAGGTACTTTCCCCTCTGCAGTCAGACCACTTTCAGTTACTCTGTTATGACAACAGCTTTTGCAATGATCATGACAATAATTGCCTGCAATCACAAACCATCTGTTTTAGCCTGTCTGACAGAGGTGAAGTGTGTGCCCTTGGTGAGGACTTATCTGAGATGGCCCTGAGCTTTGCAGAATGCACCCCCCTTGAACTTAAAACTAGCCAATTTTTTGATGTGTTTCTCTAGGAAGGGATGAATGCTGCTGTCACTTGCATTCCCATCAGCTGTATTAATTTTAGTTACACTGAGTCATGCCCAAATAAAGAATGAACACTGGGCTAAAATTATAATTGCCTATTTAAGAGAAGTTTCACATTGAAGCCACCTGAAAGCATTTCCTGAGTAGACCTGAGTGCTCCCACGTCAACGTCCCACACTCCTGCTCCAGCAGAGGATGTCACAAACATTCCTTATACTTGAGTACATGTGACTGAAATTGCCAACAGCAAGTGGAAAAGACTGAATTCAAGTCTTGACTAGTAAAGAAAAGGGGGAGGGAATTCCCAAACAGGTTGGTGCGTTTTCTGAATGGACATGTATACTCTGAGAAACAAACAGTTTCAGACCATCTTGTAAGACCAAAGTTTTTGCTTTTGCTGGGGAAAGACCTCTTGAACCTCACATGATCTGCTGCTAGGCTGGAATCTACCACCCAAGAGCTCCTTCATTTTAACCAGATTATGTTACAGGAGGAAGGTTGCACTTGAATGTATTTGAATGCTTTTCTCTACTGTTAAACAGAGCTCTGGGTGTAACACACTTGCTCCACTTACATTATATATATTCTGGCTAAATTTCTACTTATATATTGCCCTCAATAAGGTTTTTCCTTTTGCAAATTAGAGGCTCAGATTAATGTATTTTATAAGCTGGTTTTTTTTTTTCTCCCTGAAGTTTTAGGTTTTTTTCTTAAAAAAACCCCACATTTTGGCATTTCACTATATTTCTTTTGTAAACCATTAGAGCAGCAGCTGTGCGTACTACCAACATGACATGATACAAAAACATATTGTTCCTTACAAAAAAGAGAGAAAGATTGAAAAAGGGTGAGAAGGAAAGAGAGAGGCCAGGACCTCTTTTCTCTGGTCAGGCACAGACCATCCTAGGACTCCTTCTGAGCCCTGTGGGGGGCTGGCAGGAAAGAATTTGTAGCCACAGGGACATGTTATCCAGAACCAAGGCTTGAACCTAATTGTAAGCAGATTTTGCCCGCCTTTTTTGGATGAATGATGGCCCACTGGCATGTGACCTGGCTTGGCAATTTCCCTACAGTGTCCAGGCTGCCATAAGGAGATACGTAATGTCTAGAGTGATAGGAAACTCTTTAGTGCAGATGGTACAGAGCTGCCTCATAAAATGACTCACTGTGAATCCTCACAGAAATCTCAGCTATAAAAATGATAATGGAAAAAGCACAAGAAATGCAAAATGTCTTAAGAACTATTTGTCCCATTTCATGTCTTCCATTTTAAATAGGAAAAAAATGTATTCTATAAGCAAAACATCAACTGCTTCCCCTTCATTGTTTTTGGCTGTCCAGGCAAAATCAACAGGACAAGGTACTGGAATTGTGGAGGTGGAGGGTGCTCTTGGAGAAGCAAAATGACAGCTTGCAAGGCTCTGGCCAGTCCTTAGGGAAGAGAATCGATTTCTGGGGAATGCTGTGTGTACACAAGCTCTTCTCTCCCTTTTCCACTCCCCTTGTCCCTCCAATAGTAGGAGGAAACATTTAATTAGTAAAATTGGTACCTGTGTTTTTCCCTAGAGATCCACGGAATTTTAGTTCAGAAACCCCTGTGGGTGGAATTTTTCCTGTAATCCCTGAAATGATTAGGAGCATGTATTTTAGCAGACAGTGTACTATCAAAGTCACATTTTCGATTCTTTCCTTCTTTCCTTTGAATTCTTGCACTATTTTCATTTGCTTTTCAGCATAATTTGTTTTTTGCAGCATTTACCCCCTATTTAATGCAACATCTCTGCAGCATTCCAGGTTGCCTGTGACTTCTATTCAATTTACTGTGTTCAGTAGGGACAGTCAGTAACGCAAGACCATGAGTAAAACAAGAGACTGGGAAGAGGGGAGCACTGAATACAGTTTTACCCTTTCCGCTCTTTCTGCCTTGGGAGATGATATCAGAACACTAAGTAAGAACATACGAACCATTTTGAAAGACAAAGTGTTATCTGCTTGCAGGTTAGATGTGCTATTGTGATGGTGATACAGGACATCTATTCTTGCTCAGTAGTTGCTCTGTCAGCATTTTAATGTGGTTCAGCAAATCCTCTAATTTCCCCCACTTACCTCACTTAGGTTAGATTTGCAGAGCAGTTCCTGTGAGAACAAACCAGAAATCAATCCCAAATCTCAGCTCCATGAACTCAACAATCCCATGTTAGGGAGGCAAGGTCAGAGCAAACGTTTGGTCCTTTGGGCAGCTGCAAACGATAAAAGTGCTTGGTACATTTGGTCCAGGGAATCGCAACAAATCCAGTCCAAACCAGAATTGCATAGAGCCTGGGTGAAGGGCCTTCAACACAGATTGTCCTCTTAACAGGTATGCACACCTGCTACACTCCTTCCCTTGCTCAGGCTTACCTCACTTACTCTCTCTCTTGGCTGTCTCTACGCAAAACCATGTAGCACCACCGAGGTATAATTTAACTGTCTTTCAAGGACCACTGAACAACACTCCCCTCTCCTCCAGCAGACTCACACTGCAAACACTGTGGATGTTTTCTGTAGAGTTATCTCCAGCTCACCGTTTGGTAGGGCACTGCCCACACTCCATGCAGAGAGGCAGAAATGGAGAGGAAGAACCAGTACCTGGGACTTTTCTTGACTGCTGATGGCACTGAGCTATCTGCTTGCCAACTGATGCATACATTGAATTTATGCCAGCTCAAGTGTCCTTTTGGCCACAGGATCCTGTTGGGATGAGACTGTAAAAATGCTGAGATCCATGCAAAGAGATAATGACACTCTTTTCTCAGTGAGACTCCTACTGTGGTACTTGGTGGCAGGTTTCAGACTGAGCCCTGCCTGCAGTGAAGCAAATGAGGCAGGGGGCAGGTACTTTTTGGGAAAGGGAACACAAACACAGTAATCTGTGGGGAAACAGGGTGACGTACGCAAAGGGCTCAGCTGTAACAGCAGGAATTCAAACAAAATGATCTTTCAGTGGTAATATTATGTTCACTTTTTGAACCTTCTGTAGCAGTACTTGTCTGATACATCCAGATTTAGACTTCATATTGACTTTCAAAGTGATCTGTGCGGGGTAGAGCGGTCCTCCTAGTAGAGCAGAACAGTTGCAGAGGAGCACGGCAAAAGGGACAGGGGAGAAGGACAGCAAGGAGTTTCTCTTTCGAAGATGCAAATTTTTTTGACACCACAGCACTGATTTGTAAGCATGTCTAGGACATACCATTTGACATTTTATCCGAAATTCAGTTTAAGTTCCCCTCAAATTTCAGACTAAGGCTCATTGTAGTCATAAGGTCCACACTATAAAAGACATCATTTATTCGTAAAAAGGAAATGAATTCTCTGCTTGTATGTGATATGCAATGCATGTACTGCTCTACATTTGCACCACACTGCATAACATATTATATGCAGGCTGTAAAAGGTTGACTCAGGGCAGTTATGGGGAGAAAAGTCTGAAACACAATCCTGAATCTTTCTCTGCCATGTTATAAAATCAACTATTTTTTGTCTGTATAAACAATTTCATTTTAGAACCAACCCCCAGGAATGTGGACCTGTGATGAAAATATATAATTCAATTTGAAGCTGAATATTTGGTGATAAAAATACTCCCAGGAATAATATTTGAAAAAGGATTACATTCCTCCATACTTTAGTTGCTTGCTTTCTTCTAGCAAAGTAAACAAAGGCACTTGTACATTTAACTCACTACATCAGAAATGATGACTAATGAAGTTTCCTAAGTATTTCTTTATACACACATATATACTCACACAATTTGAAATGGCCGTAAGGTTATTTAAAGTTCTGTTTCAGATTTGTTAAACTCCAAGTTTACTAACTTTCAGTGTGAAAAAAATCACAGGAGGTGTGAGATCTTTGTTAGATTTGTTAATTAGCTGACAGTTTTGCAGACTTTCGGCGTTCAAAACTCATTTATATATACGGCTTTATATGATGTTAGAATACCTTGGGAATAACATGTTTGTAGTTGAATTATGCAATAGTCTCATTATACTGTCTTGTAAATATTTTCATTTTTTTTGAATACTCTGCTTACCAATGAACAGTCTGTGTTGCATACTTCTCCTGACACTGCTTAAAAATGATCTTAAAAGGATTTAGTGGAAGAAAAGCTCTTTTTTTTTTCCTTCTTCAGCCAATCAACCTATCCAAAAAAGAAGCTAGTATTTTTTTCTACAGAAATGGCTCATAAGCTCTATTTTGCTGGGTAGACAAAAATCACTGAACAGATTACAGTGAATTTCCTACATCACAATCCTACAAACCGTCTAAGGAAATCAGTGTGAGTAATGGTGCAGTGCTGTGCTCTTTAATGTGCTTCATTTCAAGTCCAGACTTTGTCTCATTAGACATGGATGCAAGTTGCAAAGTTTTGGATTCAGGTTTTTTAATGAGCATTTTGAAAGTTCAGAAGTGTGTATAACTAAGTTGTTGGTTTTTTTTTCCCAGACTGTTACATGGAAAGGCTCCTACTGTGAGGTTTGGATCAACTCTGGATTTTTGGTTCAGTTCTATTTTTGTTTCTAATGTACTCAAGTTTGCAGCGTTCACAGCCTGCCATAAACCCCCTCTGTTAAACACGCGCATTGTTAAAACATGCAGAAGACTTGGCTCAAATTGAGTGTCGCCTAATGGAAGCCAGCAGAACTGTGGGCTGGAACAAACCCCTAGCTGCAGTATACGACCACAGCGAACACCTGGACTTGCTGGAAATGGCAAAAAAACCCAGGCATTTTCATAGGAACCATGCCTGAGCATTGCCTAAACACTCAGTGCCCTAGCTCAGGTAAGAAAAATTCCTCTGAAATGCTTCTGGTGCTCCAGGAGGGGCTGTCTCAGGCACTGCCCAGCTTTTGAAAGAAATTAGGTTTCTGGCCATGTTGCTTATGAAGCAACAGTACTTTTATAGCTGAAATCAAGGCTCTCTCTTGAACTATTAATAAAATATGGCTAGCTTTTCCAGCTTCTTTGTGTGCTCCATCCACTGGCACTACGGCTGGAGTCAGGAGGGGTTGTTTGCCACAGCTGCTCTCCAGCACAGCTGAAGAAGTGTCTTTTCTGACTGCTCACATGTGGAGCCTCAAGCTCCTTGGCCCCCAGTAGACTGCTCCATGCAAGCATCTAAGTCTCATTTTGCAAACACATTTTTCCATTTATCCCCTGTAACACCTTCATTCTGCTACCCATCTTTTGCACATGAGGAGGCAAGGGCAGGGAGAGACAAATGAGATAGCAAACATTTTGGGAGAAGTTTGTGGGCCAGCTGGGAGTCCTCTCCCACATGTGCTGCTGGCTTTTTTGGAAGCTGGGATGCCTGTAACAATGATGGTGTAAACTGGTGTATGCCTCAAACAGACCATGAGTAGTTTATTTTGATTTTTGGGAGAAGCTATGCTGTACACCATGCCTGCCAGGACTGGCTTCCTGGCATTGCATGGACTACCGTTAATGCACCACACTGAGAAGGGCTTTATGTGCCAGATATGGGAGGCTAGCTTAGGGGAGTTATGGGGAGAAAAGTCAGAAACAAAATATCAATTTTTTTTTCCCTGCCATCCTATAAATTCAACTATTTTTTGTCTGTATAAACAATTTCATTTTAGAACCAACCCCCAGGAATGTGGACCTGTGATGAAAATATATAATTCAATTTGAAGCTGAACATTTGGTGATAAAAGTATTCCCAGGAATAATATTTAAAGAAGGATTACATTCTTCTATACCTTAGTTGCTTTTTTTCTCCTGCATAATAAATTAAAGCTCTGTGTAAATTTCACCCCAAACACCTCAACTGATACTTGAGGAAGTTCACTTGAGATTTTTGTACATGCTTCTAAAATGGCCACCACATTATTTCCCTTTACATAAAATAAAGGCAAAGCTTTAAGATTTGTAACCTCCTCTGTCACACAGCATCCAGAAGACTGTGGCCTTTGACAGGGTGGTAGGTCCAACCTAATTCAGGAGACAGCTGTTGACAACTGGGAAGTCTATTTCGTCTGAATAGCAATGCTTAGAAATATCTTTGATTTCCTTTGTGGAAATAAGAAAAGAATCTCACCCATGCCATAAATACTTTTAAACCACTAAGATTCATGTGAATGACAGTTGGAGACGATTATGTCTGAACCGTGCGTGGTTAAGGAGACTACTGAGGGTAACAGTAGCCTGTGCATTGTGCAGGTCATTTGGTAGGAGGAATGGAAAGGACTCTGCATTTGCCCCCACCATAAGACAGTAACCTTCTGGGATGGTGGTGGAGATAGAAAAGGGACCTTGATCATGTGCCTTCGTGCTCCCGGTGTCAGTCTGCATTCACCAGCACCCCAGTAGGCGAAACGTGCCTCAGAACTGTGGCAGTCCCAGAAAACCAGAGCAGCCCAGGGAACCTCCAGTCTCTGCAGAAGAGCTGGCCTGGACCCTCAGTGTCTCCAGTGTGGGGGGAGCCTGGGAACCGACCTGCATCCCCACTTCTCCTGAACTGCACACAGGGCATCTTGGCAGAGGCTGAAAACGGGGCAAACATACTCAGCAAAATCCCTCCATGGAGTAACTTTGCACATGATTATAAATCTATCAAGGTCTTATGGAAAAGTCATTCTGACTTGTGTATCTCTTCAGCCTCCTTGTTGTCATGACTGAGAAAAATAACTCTAGGAACTAAATATGCTCACTTTTACTAAAAGGCACATTTTTACATTACTATCAGAATGCTAAACTGGGACCATTCTGACATTTGGAGCTTCCTGGCTCGGAATCTTTTTGCCATAAAATATACTCATCACAACGCTTAAGTAAACCTCTGAGATTTTGGAGTTGTAAGCATAGCAAACATAATTTCAAGAGGGGAAAAAGTGTTTTCAGCTCTAAATAGTGAAATCTCTATTTCTCTGAGATATGCTGGGTTTTTTGGTCTCAAAACAGACTTGGTAATGTCAAAGAATTCCAGTGGACTATTTCAGTTACAAAAGAAAATTAAGTTTGATACATGACTACCCAAAGGGCTTTTGAAAATCATGGCAGAATGACCTTCAAAGAAAGTGACAGTCTCAATAAACACTCAGTGCAGCTGTGATATCAACCGCGTTTCCTGGGATCCCGAGGTCCCGAGCAAAAGCTCTTAGGAGTGGGAGGTATTTGCTTTTCAGCCCAGCTTGAATTATTTCTATATTAGGTTTTATTGAATCTATATGTGGCTATTTTATGGCTCTTTAATGTTTATGATGTATTTATTATCATTCCTACATTTTCCCTGCAGGTCTACTGAAGAGACACTATCTAAAGATCGTGAAGCTATTTGTTATTGTGCCTTTAATTTACAGCTGCTCCATATTTTTCATTTGAAGAGTTCAGCAGTGTAAATGACATTAATTAAGTCTCACTATGTCCATCTGAATTCATAGTCCTATATAAAATGCATTTTAAATAGGGATAAACTGAGTCCAGGAGCAGTCTGGGCAATGAAGCAAGTTTAAGACAGGGCCTGGGAAGGAACCTGCTGATGGGAGATTCCTGTTGCAAATGCCAAGCTGTAAATTATGTCACTAAACAGATCAAAAGTCTTGCTCCATTTCTCAGTTGCCACTCAAAATTAAAGGAGAAATAGTAAAACCCAGCCCTTTTCCTGGTGAGGAGTGCTGGCTGGCAGCAAAGGGAGATGGAGTTTGGTTTGGTCCCAGAAGCAGACCCAGGCCCAGTCTAAGTAACAAGGCGGTGTTGGGGTCATACGAGGGAGGAGTGCCCACATTGTGCTCAGTAGCTCTAGTATTCCCTTGGCTGCACTGTATATCTGAGCATAGGCTTGGCATCCATACTTGCTCCTGTGGAGATATCCATGCCATGAGTCCTGCTCTGTAGGGTCCCTGTGGCCAGAGTCCTTCACATGCTTGTCACTTGCCCTCTTCCTTTCTGTTTGCCAACTCTGACCTCTTCTGAGAGTCCTTTTGATCTCTAATTTCAGTTCAAACCTTTTTATTGCTGAATCAGATACCAACAACAATTTGCTCCCTTCTGTCCTACTAAGTCTCCACCTCATTTTAATAGAAGTAACTTATACTAAGACCACAGGATGACAGGAAAACTCAGATGGGAAGGGATGTCAGGAGGTCATCTAGTTTAACCTCTGCTTAATGTCTTCCCAAGTCTCTTGTGTTCAATTGATAATGGTAAACCATGACTCAGTTTGCAGGTGCTAAAATAACAAAGTACTAAAGAGCATGGGAAGAGGCAAATGTGACTTAACACTACCCTCAGCTTGCTTCCTCACCAAAACAGTTTGCTTAGATTCACATTTAAATGATTGATTGATTGGATTTTTTGCCAGTGCTTGGGAACAAGTTTGGTCAGAACTTTTCTATGCCATCTTGTGAAACTTCTGCACCAACATATTCTCAGCCTTTATGACCCTCTGTGAACTGGATCTCAAACTCATAAAAGACTTTCCACTGTGGCAGTTGTGTGGACACCATGCCTGATTGTAACATGGGGATTTTCTGGCTTTCAGTGACGCGTCCATAGAAACTCAGAATATTGGCAGAGGCCCTAAATGCTATGTGAAGCCTGAACCTGACACGATGAAGCGAGAAGACTTGCTAGCATAGCTATACTGCTTGCAGGATGGCAGGTCTCTCAGGTGACTCTGGATACTGTGGTGTGCCAGGTAGAGGGAACCTTATTCCTCTTCCTTTCCTGTCCTGAATTTTTTTGGGGTGATGTTTCCCTACATTAAAGAGCTGCTTTTTTCCTGCAGTGGTTATGCTACACAGATGGGTGATTCTCTGTTGCATCTCTAGGTCACAGTGTCACATAGCTAGTGCTAGGATGCTACTTTCACATCTAAGGGAGAATTTGCCTCCTTGTTTAGAAATCAAACTAGAACACTTTATCATTGAAGATAATATACAAAGGACATTATGGTTTTATGCTGATTATAATATTTCTTTGTGAAACTAATAACTGTATTTGGACTGTGCTCTTTCTACCTCTTCTCTCTGCCAACCTCTCCCAAATCATACTAGCACACAGGTCCCAAATTAAGCTGTGTTACAAGTTCAGACTCCTCTGGTTGGCTGTTTTTCAGCCTGTCAGTAGTCTGTAGGCTAAGGCACTGTAAACAGAGCTGTTCTTAGAAATAATGGCTTGATAAAAGCATATAGTTTCAAAACCACTCGACAAAATATTCATCAGACGGGATCTCATGCTATTTCTCCCCACATGTAGTCAATATATCAGTTTAACTACAGTGCATTTACCCTCTGTTTATCATCCCCTCTGAAGCCATGTGGAATACTCATCTTCTCTAATCCTTGTCTATAGTATTTCCAAAGTACTTTACAAGCTTGGAGTAATGGACTTTAATGCCTTGCAGCAGCTGAGCTGGTAGCATATATGATACCTTAAATGTAACAATCAAAGGAGCATGCAAGATTTTGGTATTTCCGCTGGCTTGCAGATGTGCAGAATCCAGGTCCAAAAACTGTAATGTCAAGTTTAGACTAAAAGTGTTTAAAACAAAATAATGTCTCACTGCTCTGTGTCAACACCCCTATAATGTGAGAGGGTATTCTCTGATAGAGAGAGCACCAGTATTAAATATCAGTTATCTGAACCCTACAGTAATTCCTTTTTTGTATGTGTGTCCACGAATAACCTTGCTCAAGATTTATGTAACAGAGTGTATTGTTTTATTAATCCAGAGCATGTGGTATTCTCCAGGTGCTAAGCTTTGATCTCCTTGCCTTTCTACGTATTAAGTTTTTCTGGTTCTCATTGACACTGATGCTCTTGATTTAAGGTAATCCTCTTATTGGTGGGGACAGGAAAAAATGCAAGTGAACTCTCCAGTGAACCTGGAATCTTTTTCCTTTGTTTCGTCTCAGTTCTGATTGAATCTCCACTAAATTCAGTTCAGCAGAATCCAGCCACTGCTTTTAGGAGTAAAAGTATATCTTTCTGCAACATTTTACGGCATGGAATGTCGTTTATGGCACATTATATTACAGTTTGAAATGCTAGCATCCACTAACTAGAGGAACTGTGGGTTTATATTAAAACAACTGAGCAGTGAAAAAAAAACACAAGAAGGCAGATTTCCATGTCCCTTGGCTAGTAACAGAGGGAAAGAGTAAGAATGTGAGTATGGGTGGAGTGGAAGGCATGAGGCAGGGGAGAGGACAACAGGGCAGTGAAAAACAATGCTGGAGCAAGGGTCCTTCCAAATGGGTTAGCTGGCACAGAGGCTGCTGATGAGAGAACAGGCTGAAGGTGCCACTCACTTAACTTCTGAGGTACCACCTGATGAGCAGGTGCGTCTCCTCATGGTTTCTGTTGCAGCTGGCACTGTCTCCCCATCTCTCACCTCTGCTCCAGCATTTTTCTCACCTACTTTGACAATTTATTTTGCAGGCATACGCTGAGTTGAGGCAGCTTGGTTCTGGGAATGGGAGCTACTGTGCTGGGGTTGATGGGACGGGATGGAGCAGGTGTGGAGCCAGCTCCCCACTCCTGCTCGGCCTGCAGCATGCCTGACATGATCCAGGGAGGTCTGCAGCACTCTGCAAACATGGGCTTGCCTTCAGGGCCAGATGGGTGGCTGGGGAGGAATACTTTGTGCTCTGAAATCAGGGATTGCGGGGTGGGTGGGAACATCCACTGAAACATCTATATCACTTCAGCTGTCACTGGGAATGGGGCATCGATTCCATGTGGACCTGCAAGGACAGCAGAGCTCAAAGGGATCATCTAGTCCATCCCCATGCCCAGCACTAGCTGTGCCAGCATCTTGTTTTGGCAGACAGGTGTCTAGTCTGTCCTTAGTGAGCTCCCCTGTGGGAGATAACACATTGCCCTCAGGCAAGGCCTTCCACTGTTTCTCTGACATTGCCATTAAAAAGGTTTTTATAGAATTTTACCTCACTCTTTCTTGCTGATAAATAAGTTCATTTGCTTTTTTTTCTTATCTTCAGTGGACACCAGGAAGAGCTTATTTTCTTCCTGTTTGCTGGCACCCTCAATGTAGCTGAAGACTTGTTACTACTATCTCTCCTTGATCTTCCCTTCTCCAATCTAAATAATAAAGTACTTCAGTCTTTCCCTTAAGATCATGTTTTTCTAGTCATTCTCATGACTCCTTGAAGCAAGGCCAAACCTTTCTTGAGCTTTCTTTACCAGAGCCAAGTGAAATAGAAGAATTAATTTATGTTTCCAGTAGATTACATTCTTGCTTAGCCATTTTGGTAGGGAAATTGGATTTTTTTTTTATTATTTTATTTTTTTCTGCAACTAGATCTTTTTGACTTCTGCACAGCTTGTGTGCTGGTACAACCTTCAGACCATCTCTGCCAGGGTGTCCCCATCATCTTTCAATGCAGATGGTTATTCTTCCCCGAGAGACTTGTATCTCTCCTGGTTGAACTCCATTTTATTTATTTCAGACCTGTCCTCCAACTTCTCAAGATAACTTTGAATACTCATCTTGTCCTTTGATGAACAGTCTTGCTCAACTTCTCATTGTTTATGAATTTAATGAGAATGGTATCTGCTCCAAATATTTAGTGCAAATATTGAGTAGTGCCAGACCTGACACTGTTGCTACAGGTGTGTTACAGCCTAGAGGAGAACCACTGATACCTCACTCATTCAGTGAAAATGTTTCTAACCAGTTATGCATCTTTTTCACATTTATCTCGGTGTTCAGAAGGTTTGGTTAGTTTTGATTCTCCATGTAGAACTGAAAACACCAAAATCTGAGGTGATAAAGATGGTAAGATTTTTATGCAGCACTCCAAACTTTCAAATAATGATTGCCCTGAGCATTGCAGATCTTGTAAGCTTCTAATTTTGATTTCCTGGAATATAAAAGGAATTGTTGACCAAATACCAGAGAGCAGGTCAGACATCTGTATATTTACCTGAATTACCTTCTGAAAGACCTGATGTTTATGGACCACTGAAGTGCTTGTGGGCTGTTGCATGGCTGTCCCTGCTCAATATACGGTGGATTTTGCTATGGAAAACCAAATCTTGCAGAAAAATTTGTTGATGAGACAAATGTCATAGCAAATAATGGCAGAGTGTGAAATACTACTTCTGGATATTGTTTCCAAAAGATGTGTATTAAAAATGTGGAAAAGGTTATGTTGCTTTTTTATTTACTCGGGTTTTTTATACTGAAAGTAGGATTTTCTCCACTCAGATTCCTTTTTCAACTTTTTCTATTTCTCACTTAAAAAAGCATAATGAAGTTGACACTTTTGTTCGTATTCTTCTTACTTGCTTCTTACTAGATGTGTTTGAAAATGAAGTTTTAGGGGTCACAATGACTCAGGTGAACCTCTGACACGTGGAGAAGAATGAATCTTCCATCTTACAGTGAAATATCTGATGCTAGCCACCTCCAGAGAGAGGACATGGGGTTAGATGGCCAGTGGATTTGAGCCAGCTGGGTAGTTCCTTATTTCCAGCCTAATATCAAGAAGAGTTTGAAGGGGTATTTATCACAGATATTGCTCTGTAAGCGACAGTCAAGTTTAACAGTATCTAGCTTTGATTCAGTCCTATGCTTTTAGCATAATTCTTACTATTCTCTGGGCCTGTACTTTTTATGTGGGCTGCACTGTCCAAAGAGTGGTTTCATTCCATTGGTGCAAAACGACTAAGGGGTGGTAAACAGTCACATACATGATGACCCTATTGCCACAGCAACTGGGAGCATCACAGTCTGCAGGGCGTTAATGACTGCAACATTTGCTTGAACCAGGGATGAGGAGGGACTTTGTCCCCATTCTGTACTTGGGGACCGTGGGCAGGGGAAAGGGGGGACTTGTGTAGTCCTTGCCACCGCATCTGCTACTGTCACTGGTTTGAGGCAGGCACCCCTGGGTTGATTCACTGCCTTCCAAAAGGGGCACTGAAAGCCTAGGGGTAATTCATCCCGCAGAGATGTCTCTTTCTCCATTGACCACTGAAGGAGCACAGGCGACTGGACCACAGCATTGAGACACTTATTCTGTTAGCTCAAACATGCCTTACACAATTGATGAGTTTCTGCAGCAGGGCCAGCAACTGCACAGATGTGCCTTCTGCACCAGGCCCAATCTTGTGTCCTGGTGCTTCACCACCTACCAGCTCCATGCTGCAAAAGTGCAACTTAAAATTGTTGGGAGGCAGAAAGCTTTGAGCACTTCCCAGTGCTCATGAAGGTCAGTTTCTTTGTGTCTGCCGTGTCCTAACACTTTTGTTCATGCAGTGAGTGTCGGCCTATGCAGAGAGGTTTCAGCTACACTCCAAAATATAGCTCCTGCCAGAGGGAGCTGCGAGTAAAGAATTTAATCTGAGGAGTCTGGAGGCAGCTGAGATAATTTATGGTCAGAGCAAACAGGAGGATACATAGCTTCAAAAATGCTGTTAGTTTGTGTAATATGCAAGGAGGACAGTGTAATGGAGTGTGTATACATGGAAATAGTACAAATATTTTGCCAGCATCCTTAGGGTATTGGGAAAAGATTTCCGTTCTACTAGTTGAATTGTCATGAGGGATTTTCAAGGGTCAAGTTCCATATTGCAAGGAGGATATGAAACTTTTAGGCCAGTTATTGCATGGACATGTGAAGCAAGCATTGTGCATGCTTGGAGGTTGTAAAAACAATTGGCTCTTTTATGTTTGAAAAGAGGCTTTGTGTCATGGACTGTATTGCATCACTGAATCTTAATCTCTTGAAAGGCATGATTGAGAAGATGGTGCTGTGCATGCTGAAGTAGTATGGCAGGCTCATTAGAGAGTCTACAATGAACCCTCACAACAAGTGGCATAGTAGAAGCTGCACATCATGTGATTCGTGCAGATTGCAAAATATGAAACTCAGCAGTGAATATGATATACCTTTTTCAAGGGGCCCAGTAAACTGAAAAAAAAAATAAAAAATTCCTGGGGAGCCTTTCCTTGTGCTATTACCACAGAGACTTTTGACTTGAAAATGTTTTGTATCCGTGGTATATTCTTGCAATACTTTTGCATTATTCTCTAAACTTTAAGTCATTTCAGAGCTGTTGTGAGGAAGTAGAACAGAACATGATCTTCTCCTGCTTCAGGCACAGCTTGGGAGGGATCCTCTGGAGACTTAGGAGCACCTAGGCAGGCTTTTAGACACTGGGAAATTTTAAACATTTGTTGGGTGTGGGGTGTTGGTCCAGACATTTGAACAGGACATTGACACACATAGAAAGGAGAAAAAAAAAAGAAAGTAAAAGCAGTGATGGGTCACTGGAGTCTTTTATAGTTCTTCTGGTATTACCGACATGCAGAAAATCGCAACCCAGATTTTTCGTGCTTTTTAACAGGTCCAGCTTTCCATAAGCTGCTACCAAGATCATATCTTTTGTCACTATTTTATCACTAAATCCGTGTGGATTTCTCAAAGGAGATTTAATTTTAGATCATTTTGGAGTTCATCTTTGAGTAGAAGTCTCAAGTGTAATTTTGCTGTTCTCTCTGTCTAGGTTATTGTTACATTTTCTACCTATTACAGCTTAGTAATATAATACAGTACATGACCTAAAGCTTCCTTGAACACATAAACCAGCAAATTATTATTTTATTTTACAGCCACTCCAACTACATACTAAAATCATCTGGGAAAGTGCTTTCTAGTCGTTGATATGATAGACAAAAACAAATTGCATTGTATTTTATAGACGCGTATAAGAAAAACAGTAGCAATCAGCAATCTGTATGGTACTGTACATGATTAAAAAAATATGAACTAATAATATCCAGATGAGAAACCACACACAATACTTCAACATTTTCCTCTAATTATCTGTTCTACAGCAACAATGAAGGAAACTTTATCTTTTCTTTCATTCTTTTCATGACAGATCCTAATATTTCTTTAAAACTGCACATGCCACAGGGCAAACCAGCAAGTAACAATGTTCTGTGAAGCAGGTGGCCTGTCTGTTGTTCTGCTCAATGGTTGCCAGTGCATTTTTCAGTTAAGAAAAGAGCTGTTTCATTGAGTAATTTTAGAGTCATATAGCGAGATTCCTCAGGCTGATAAAGAGTGTTAATGGAATGAGGAGAAAAGTGTCTAAATACAAATGTTTAACTCGTCTGCCCTGTCCTTCTGTTAGTGGATAGTGTACTATTAGTCTTCTTGAATTACCCTCATTACTCAGTCCGCAGCTTAAGCTACACTGACATCTCTTTTTTTCTGCTGCAGCAAAACCTTTTCCAGTGTTTATACTTTTCTTGTCCTCACCTGTGGATGAGCTGCTCTGTATCAAAGATTCAGATAATCCAAATACAATTGATTTTCTGAAGCATTTTACTGCTTCTTTGCAGACCATAGCAGGGACTGAGATGATTTATTGTGATTGGTAGTAACCTGAATTGGTAAGCACGTTCCCAGAGTTTGTAAGAAGGGAAAATCATACTGGGAAGAGAAAAAGCAGCCAATCTTACCTTTGGCCAGCTTGCCTTGGTGTAACATGTTTCTTTAGGCCCTGGACAGTTAATTTGCATTATGTATAGTGCCTAATGCTACAAGGTCCTTTATTAGATCCTTAAGTGTTCCCCAAAGGCTGACATGGTAAAGAAAAGAAGATCAAGCAACCAACAACTTAGAATAATTTCATGTTAAAGTGTGGTTCTGCTCAGAAAAAGGTACTGTAAAACTAGCACCTTTTAACTCAACAGACTGTACTCATATTAAGTAGTATGAACTTATTTTATTGACAAAAATAAGCTTTTACTCTTTTTTGGCATCTGGTCAGCACAGTGATGCTTGAGTGAATTGAATTATATTCAGTCTTGGACTTAGTCAGCAGAGTCATGTACTTGTTAACCTCTGCATAATTTGGAGCAATGAAACTTCACTGGTTTTACTGCAGAGGTATTTGACTCCAACATGTTTTTGCTTTGGTACCTGATGACCTTACTATAGCACACTCAGAAACTGTTGGGTGAGCCTCAGGTAGAAAGGACACAGTTCAACTCCCAAAGCTCAGGATGAAAGTGCAGATTAGTGAAAATGCAGCCTGAAAATTAAGAGTTTTTGGAAAAGAAGTTGATGATAAGAAATGACAGTACTGGAGCCTTGACCTTCAGGAAGTCACTGGAGGAGTAAAGCCGTAGCCAATGCCTAATACAAACCTGACCCATACTTCGGTAAAGCACTCTCCAGGTTACTTGCAGGTTTCAATATTGCAGATTTCAACAAGAGCAGTCATATAATTTCCAATAGAGATATTTTAAACAGTCCTGTAGGAAATTTAGACCTTCTGAAAGCCTTTCTAGTCTGACGTAAGGTGAAAACTTCTGGTTTTGAAACAAGAAAAAAAAAAAAAAGGTAATATACAGAATCAAAGAGAGCACTTGACTTCAGAATCTCCTTAAGTGTCCTGAAACAGAGGAACCACGCACCCTAGATGGGGCACGGAAAAACTCTGGAGCATGTAATATTTGCTGCTGCTTCTTGGCTTTCTATTTGCTTAGTGGACACAGACCACAGCTTTTCCAGGCTTTCTCACCTGGTGTCAGTAGTCTAAGTTCCAGGTGTTCCTGTTAGAATTGGTTTGCCGGAGGCCTTCATCCCCCTGGGTTAGTGCAGAAGGTTTGGGAGCCCCAAGTCTGGTAGTTGAAGGATGGTAGGATGATGAAGAGATCCCAATCAGTGGGTCACAGGGGCCCTAGCATCCCTGCAGTCAATGTTCGTCAGATGCCTAGGTACCATCTCCCATATACCTCT
Organism: Numenius arquata; assembly: GCF_964106895.1. Taxonomy (NCBI): domain Eukaryota; kingdom Metazoa; phylum Chordata; class Aves; order Charadriiformes; family Scolopacidae; genus Numenius; species Numenius arquata. The sequence continues at coordinate 28,438,027 of NC_133616.1, read as the reverse complement.
TCCCTTATTCAAGAGGTGAGTTGCTCCTCCCCATTGCTATCCAGTTGTTTTTGCAAGTAAAAGGGATTTCTCTTCAGCCCTTCCTCTCTTTCCTGCGATGGGGACTGATGGCATCAGTTGCTTCATGGTTCTCTGTGAAGCTATGTACTGCAAGCTAACAGTCTGTACACTGTGCAATGGGATAAAAACTCTGTTCCACATGAAAGAGTAAGTAATGGTTTCCACCACCAAATGCGACAGAGATGATGACTTTATGATCTCCTTCAACAGTGGCCTGGATTATCTTTTCTTGTAGAGTATCAAATATTTCTGTCCTAATTTACTTCAGTGAATTAGTAGAAATGGAAGAAATGAGGGTCAGTGCTTGCCATGGTCTCTGCCACATCTGGGCTTTGTGTTTCTTCACCTTTCATTTTGCATAAGGAAAGGAGAGTCACACTCCTACCCTGCTGTAAACTAACTCTGCCATAAAGTAACCAAGTAGATGTCAGCTAGTGGCATCTGGTTTCGTCTCTAAATTGGATGCTGGCCTCTGCAGCAGGCTGAGTCCTTTCACAAGAGGCCAGAGGGGTGAGAAAAAAAGAAACTCCTACAGGTTTGTCCTCTTTATTAAAATAAATGGATCACCATATGAATAGACAGTTCACAATTCATCAGGGAAAAATCAATACAGAGGAGGTTTTTCACTACGGTTTATTGAACAGAAAGTCTTATATGCTTAAATACCATGAGGACATGGGAAGCCAGGTACACCTCCAAATATTTCAAATAAAAGCAGAATTTTCTAAACACTGGCAGTGATTTTCTTTGTAAATAGGTTTAACCTTGGACCTTCTGTCATCTTGTATTTTTACACAGGAAATTAATTTTCTACATCCTCTGTGTGCATAGAGAAGACAGAAAGTCGAAAAACTCCAAGGGATTTCCAAAAAAGCCTCCATATAAATTTTAAAATTAAACAGATGTTATATGATTACCATTAAATCTGAGCCATGGGTTCCTAGGTTATAAACTATACATGATGTTCTGAAGCAAGAGATGAAATAGATTTTTTTCAATTACTAAAAGTTTTCCAGATCAAAAGGATCAGGATTTAGATGAATCCATATAGGCCTTGTGTGTTCCAACATGAGTTTATAAACATCCAAAATAAGTAAATTCTCTCACAATGGCTAGTAAACGGCTATGGGTAGAGATGCTCTGTGACTGCCCAGTTCTGCTGGGAATGCAGTTATGCACTGCCAAAAGCCTGTCCATTGAGATCGCTGTCCTCAGTAAGCATTGGAGTGGAACCCAGGTGAGCTAAGGGTAAGCCCGTCTGCTTGCCTGGTCACTTGCTGCAATCCTTTTTCCATGTCTCTAATTCCAGAAGAAGTCCCCACATCTTGTGTTTTCTAGTTCAAAATTGCTACATTATGAAATTTTGTCCTGTTGGAAGGAAGTCTTTGAGAGAGGAGAGAGCTGCTCCTACCTGCTAGTGCCATGGGTCTGGCTTTCCGCCTTGCTCTCCTCACTGCCCACTGACACGGTCTGCTGCTGCAGAGTTGCCCTGAACATACAGGACAGGGCTTTGAAGGAAGAAAGAAGCCCATCTCCTCTCCTCCCGTCCCAGCCTGCCCTCAACGGCACTCAACCACTCCCTGCCAGAGCAGTCCTTTCCCACACCCAGCTGTGGTTGCAGAGTCAGCATCTTGCACTCCTTGCTTTTAATCATTGTACTGGCCTCTTCTTTGCTTGGGCTGGTTTGAAGTTTTTCAAGAAGCTGGTGTATTCAGTCACTATTATTGTGGTTATATTTGTTTTCTTCAGCTCTTGCCTGGTCTCTAGGTACTGAGGAGGTTTCCTGAAACTAAGACAGAGGAATTACCCATTACGGTCCCCTGAACATTTTATGTGAATATCATTATGATTTCTGTGATGACTTTTCTTAAAAGTTGGTGTCTGCACTGGAATGTAGATTCACATCATATAGTATCAATTATATAAAAGCTAGATATCTGGTCTAGGCTGGTCAGTAACACTCTTTTATGCTATATAGAGAACAAGAGAGGATCTTTCATCACACCCTAAGATAGGCTTCTTATGCTAGTGTAGACAAGATGGCTAACAGTAGATGAGACAAAACCAGTCTAGCCCACACATGCAACATGTAAGTTACACGTCCTTCTACTACATGACTAACTTTACCTCTTGTACAGCTCTGTCAGTGGAATTAACCCAGCAATTCATATTAAATATTGGGCACAATTTTCCTTTCAGTGACCCCAGGGAGTCATTCATGAAATCATGGAAGTTATGACAGTGAACACCAAGTTCACAGAGACAAGAGTCATGTGGAGGAGCAGGGTGCTGAGGATGGTGTTCTTGCAGAAGAATGTGTGTTTTGGAGCCTGAGAATAGAGGGCGGAGCATTGCATGCGCCTTCTGTGTTGCACTTCACCTTGATTTTACTCTTGGAGACACATTACTGCTCTAGAGGTGTGATGGGGAAGCAGCCTAAAAGAGATAGAAAGAGAAAGCCCAAAGATAGGTAGGAAGTGTTACAGTGTGCAACAAGAAGTGGCAAACTTAACCTTGTCTGGAAAATGAATCGAAGCGATGGTGAGAGACATTCCCTTGTAGGAGACGACCTCCAATGTGCAAGGGAAAGAGGAGAAAAAAGCCAGTTCACACCTGGTTTTCTGTGCAATTAGAAAATTAAACAATGCAAAGATTATTTGTGAACTGCCTAAGCATCACAGAAATAACAAGAGCCTTACCACCATCACCTGATTATCTACACCAGGCACACATTTCTGTTCACCAGAGAGGCATCCCGAAGGGTCGACTCCACTCTCCTTCAAGGAGCAAAGGCTCAGTGGATGTAAAAATTATCCTTTTCATCCTGTTGGCATTAGATTGTATCTCCAAGCCATGTAGTATTTTGTCACTTCAGTGCTGTAGACTTATTGTACGCCAATGAAGGGTGACTTTCTGTGCTGCCTTTTATCTTTCCAAATACGTCGTCGTTCAGCTGTGTTTTCCTCTTGATTTCCTCCATCTGGTTTTCATCTGACTCTGAGCAGCTGTCCAAGGTGTGTATGTATATATCCTTTTGCTTGTTTCATCTTTGCTGAGATGCCTTTCTGCTGAATATCTGCTTAACATGATTTTTATGTGGATCCATTTCATTTTTAATCTTACTTCTGGCCTTCATGACAGAGCTCCTCTGTCAACTTCCTGTTGTTTAGAAGCTTCAAGTGTGCACAGAGCAATTCAATCACTCTTAAAAATTAAAAAAAAAATAACTCCATATGGTGTACAATAATGAGTAATTAATCCCATTAGTGTTATGGCTTTCCCTCCGAAATGCTGTTCTGCTGAAGAGCTTGCCTAACCCAGTGTGGAGGGTGTCTGGGAAAGTAGGACGACTATTTCTTTTGCATATTTCTTTTACCTTGGAAACATCAGGTGATGCATTGTGGGATTTCTGCTTTGTGGGCTGGAAAGGGAAAATACCAGCAACATTTAAGGGGCTATGAAAATATGCCACATTGCCCAAATGCTCAGATGAAAAAATACAAGATTCTGCATAAACCTGTAAGGCTGCCTTCTGAATTCTCTACAAACCATGAAGTGCTTCCCTTTTTGGAGGGACTGCAGAAGCTCTAATGGGCGAGCCAGATCTGGCCTTCAGGCCAGGCTCATGGCTCCCATGAATTGTTACATGGACTCTGTTTGTACTCCCTAACTCTACCTCATGTCCCCCTTGACTTGTCTTCTTGATCACTACCATAGTAGCACTCAGAAATCAAATATGAATCATTTGATTTGATTGCTGTATTTTTTTTTTCCTGGAAAACCAATATTTTCTAAGGATTCATTATTGTAATTGTGGGGAAAAGGGAAGTCCATAATGTTGTTTTGAAATATCCTACATACAGTGTGTGTTTTCTGGCTTTTTACCCCAAGCCTATTAATTTATTGCTATTTTCCTCACCCACAGAGCACTAGCTTTCAGGATAAATCCCAGCACTTGGCACATGGTTGATTGTGACTTACTAGACTGACTACTGCATTGGACGTGATACAGATGGATATCAAGAGCATCTTTGGGCAGGTCCATCACAGAAAGGACCAATGATTTAAGGATCAAATTGGCTTTACGGAGGTGCTGAGACATTAGGAATATATTGCTGTAATATGACTGAATTTTTTTGAAAGAACAATAAAATATATGGATAAGAAGGAGGCAGAACAGAAGCACAAGCATGCGTAGTTAGTGGGAAGGAAAAATGGAAACAGCATAGACAAAGAAAAAAAATGACCGGGGAAAGGATTCTCTGTACTTAGTTAGACATCTAGAGGTATCTTTTATGGTGGTTTTGAGCTCAAACATATACTTTGATGTGTACTGTGCATACTTTTATCTGATTAGTCTTTCAAAAAGATAAATCAGATACATTCTGGACACATCTGATTTTTTTTTAAGAGCTTCAGGAGAATTTATCTTCATTCGAAAGGATATAAGTTTAACTTTTTCCCTATTTAAAAAAAAATCACCTGATACCAATTAGAATTCCTTTACTGCTGGGCTGATTTATAGTACTGTAATACAGCACTGAAAATATGAAAGCAGAGAAGCAATATTTCAAAATGCAGCATAAAATCAACAATAAAAATGTATATTTATAACCTGAAAAGTATGATTTCATCTTGGAGAATTACCAAGCTAATAGCAGTAATAAGCATGATTTTAGTTGTACCATATTGTACTTATTAAACACTTCAGGGGACTTGTGAATAAATCAAATCACAAGATCTTTTCTGGATATTTGAACATATTTTTAGATATTATAAAAATGTGGAAAACTATCACAACTGGTTATCATTTGTTCATGTTTTCCAAAAAAGGTTTTAATCATAAACCCCATTGTTACATCTTTCAAGAAACTGGGCTGATGCCTGCAGGCTGGAAAAGTAACTCCATTTAATAAATGTAGATTTAATATCTTTTGGAGATAAAATTAAAGCAGAAGAAGTATGTGCAATAATGTGAATTATACTCACTATCCCAGGAAATCTTGTTTGGTGTAGAGAGGATGTTTCAGAGGAAGGCAGAGAAATGTTTTAGTAATAAAGATAGGCTGTACCCAAAACCCTGGAGCCAAGCTCGTGAGCTACAATATGGAAAGTTTGGATTCAAACTCATACTTTGTGGATTTATCATGGGCAGAAGTCCAGCCTTGAGGGATGAGATATTTCTCATGGAAGTGAAAGAGTGAAGGAATGGAGCTTTTTGTTATTTGTTACTTGTGTTATTACCTGTAGTACAGTAAAGTCCAGAGGACTCAGGTAAAACTAACATTCCATTGTGTTAGGTGCTGTACAAACAGACAGCAAAAGAAAGGCTCTGCTTTGAGAATGGTACAGGATAGACAACTAACATGAATAGTTGGAAGGGAAGCAGATACAGGAACGTAAGAACACACCATTAAGTTGCAAAGAAGCTAATAGAAATTGAAGTTTGCAGGTGACAAGACTTTAGACATACAGTCAGATGACATTTCCCAGTGCTCTGGCTGTGTCTGCAGGACAACGAAAGAATGGTTGATTCCTTTAGGAGTTAACCCCTTAAGTAATAGGGTGTTGGTTGAGCTCCATGGAAGCTATCTTTTATACCAGTTTACAATTAGCAATTCACACCACCTAAGAACTTGGGCCCATGTCTTCTGCTTTGCTGTTTGTGGGACAGCATGGCCCACTGGAAATGCAGAAGACAAGTCTGAAGTCCACCAGGCAGGAAGGCTTTTTCCATGTTGACCTGTTGTGGGGTGGGGATTTTACTTTGTAATAGTAATTTTGCAAGCTGTGGTAGTTCTTTCATATTTTTCCTCATGCCTGATGTTTGCTTAAAAACAAAAGAAAGTGTTACTTTGATTTTGTTTTCAATAGATTAAATAATAGGCTTGTAGGAAACCACTGCCTTCTTTCCAGCTTCAAAATAGCTTGTGCTATTATTTTTCAGAGTTTATGGTGAATCAAATTCCTTCATGGTGTGAACACCATGAAATGACAACTTTCAGCCCATAGTGAATTGTTCTGGCTGAGTTAAAAACCCTTGAAAATAAAGATTGTAATAGAAATACTGGTGGAAGCCTTTATGATAGTAGCATGAACAAAGCTCTGCTGTAATGTTTTCTGGAAACAGAGCCATAATGATTTGTTCAGGAATCTGTTCTGATCTCATCATAAAGGGAAAACTGTTCCTGTCAAGTTTAATCCCAGATCTCCTATAACTCGGTGCATATTTCCAGCAGACACTATCAATAGACAAGCAGCATTTAGAAAATATTTTTTGTTCTACAGTACCCAGAGTGAGGAATAAAAAACCAAGGATCTTAATAACATTCTTCAGAAATAGCAGGACAAATAAAGTACAATCAATTGCTGCACTGTGAGCTGCAGAAGGAAATAAAGCCATTATTGTTGTGACTGCTGGGGCTTGCACTGTACTGACAGTATGCTTTGAGATGTTCTTCTTGGGTAAAAAAAACTGATTGGCTTGGTGGACCCCCAGTATGTTTTCAATAGAGGTGCAGATATGTTTATATGTTTTGCTTTTCTCAGCTACCTAATACAGACAACAAGTAGTCTGGGAAACAACAGACTGAAATCAACTAACCTAAGACATAAGTGCGTTGCACGACAGTCTGGGGTGCAGAAACATGACAAGTAGCTCTGGATCTCAAATGAGTCAATGGAGTGAAAGGCATGCACTGTAAAATGTGAAAATAACAACTTAGAATCAACTTCTATATCTATCTCTTCACAGTCTGAACTACACAATGCAGATGGTGTCTTGACAGACCAAGTTAAGATAGTACAAACGAAAGAGATTCTCATGAGGCCCCTCATAGGAGGGTGAGTTAAAAACCAAGAGTAAGTTTTTAATCCACACCTAAAAATATGGGTGTGGGAGAGTGCTTTATTGATAAGAGAGCCTGCAAACCTTGTGTCTCCCTAGCAAGCTTGGGAAAATGAAATGAGAGTCCTCAGGGCATCTAAACCCCAGTCACACTCCATGACAGGAAAGTGGTATACAAAGACCACTGTCTACGAATGCATGGAAATCTATATGCTGTAACCTTATGCAGGGACTGAGTTTATAAAATAAATGTAAAAAGTTATCTCGCTTCGAGGGTTGTCGCCTTTCTTAATGCCATTATTTCTCTCTTTTTCTCACTTTCTCGCTACCTATCTACCTACCTCTTTATCTCCTGTCTCCAATTTTAAAATCTATTTTGATGGCAGCCAATGATGTACTACAGAAGAGCTCTACTCCAAGAGAGCAAACCATTATGGTCTTCTAACCTGGGACTGGCCAGGACTGCTACTGTGCACATGGGATATAGTTTGGAGACATGTCCATTTTGATTGAAGGGACTTGTCAGTGCACATTAACTGACTTCAGCATGTCTCTGCAGCCTTCCTCTGCTGGAAGGAGCAACATATGAAGACAATGTGGGCAAAATTGCCACCTTTTGTTTGTCTCTTGAACATTGACCTTTATGACTCATGATAAGGCAAGCTTAGAAAAGGAGTCGTGTGTATTATCTTGCCATAAAAAGGTTCTGAAGTATATATATATTTTTACAATGGACTTGAGCAAAACCAAATGTTGAAACATGTTGGCCAATAAAAATGGGAACACTGATTTTTGGAACAACAAATTGTACAGTATTCTGATACAGTCCACAACATACCATACAAAGAGGTTAGGCTCTACTGGAGAGTCTTAGCTGAGGAGTAAGCTGGACCAAACCAAAGTGGGTAGAAACTTATACTACATATTTCTACAGCCACCACAGGATTGTACAAGGATCACCTCAATTAGTTTTTTTAAATGTAAATTGCTTTCAATTTTATGGCAGGAATAGCATTTCACTGAACATTATTTGGCTTCTCTCATATTTACCTCCAAGAAATTGAATGAAAGTAAAGTCCTGGGATCCACCCCTGAGGGAAGGCACAGCGCGTTAATCCCAGAAGCCTCTTCTGCAGTGCATTGTTCTGGCCAATAAATAAGAAAGAAAACCTAAAGAGGTGCATCTGTGCTGAGGAATGTGTGCCTACCTCAGCTCCTGATTTTGTTGAGTGTTAATCTGGAGACAAACATCTCTTTCATGAAAGATCCTTAGGGATGGTGAATTCCCTGCCTGTACAAGTTTGTGCTTGCCTTTTTGAAAAGCATGAGTAGAAAACACGAAGCCTGAAGCTTAGCAAATGTAAGCTTCTTTTGGACAAAGAGAATTCTTCATCTACTCCCCCCAAAAGCTCTTATTATCTTCTGACTAAAGTGGATAGACCCTTAAAATATTCACTAAACCTGACTGAGAGGTCCAAGCTCTCAAAAATGTCAGTTGTACCTTTTGTACCTTTATTGATGTTGATGTGGCAAAGAGAGGAAGAAGAAAAGAGAGAAATCAACATCCAAGTAATGTGACTCACAATATGGCTTATGCTCAGAGGAGAGACAAGCAGTGAACCAAGGCTACTACTTGCTCACATGAAATATATTCCTTCTCTTCCTCCTTCATAACTAAGTGACTAGAGATGTTCAGACTAATTAAAGTGCCTCTTCCTGTGTCTGTAGGTTTGCTATTAAATAGTTCCCAAGGGTGTTCAAGGACAGATAAAGGAGGAGTAAGACTAGTCAGGAAAGGAGAAGGAAGAGAAGACCACAGCCACCAGCAGGAATGGATTTTAAACTTATTAGAGGAAGAAAGAGAGGTCATGAGCAAACCAGTATGTTGAGGTTCCTCAGAAAGACACAAAACCAAGAAATGATGCAGTACTGGGGTAGATCAGAGCCAAGTTTGGTGGTTGGACAGGGATCATGTAAGAAGAAATACATTGGATATTAGTGTTTACTCCTCTGACAGAAGCCTAATGTTACAATAGGTTGTGACTATGCCTGTGTGGATTAACCAAACGGGGGAGTATAAATAGTGGGTATGCAAAAGGAGATGGTAAATGACTTGACTCTTGAAATTATGCCTCTTGCTTTTTCTTTGTCTCTCTGAATGTCTGTACTGCATTGGAAGAATTATAAAAGCCTGGTTTTTAGGTAATGATGTGAAAGGTAACTCCATCTGGGGGAGGCTTTGGGTAGGTTCTAGGACTTGGCTTTTGTCACATTTTTAAGGATATCTCTAGTTTTCATTCTACTTGGCTATTCCCCATTGTGATCAAAACTGTTCACTGTCTGCTGTCAGCATGGAAGGTTTTGTACTTTTGCAAAGGAAGGTATTAAAAGCACAAGTCTACACCTGCCTTTCTGGTAGACAGGCACTGAAATTTACTGGTTTGATATGCTGGAAATCCCTCCTCCACTGCTTTCATTTCTGTTACACTTTTTTTGAAAATTGTAACCAGTCCCACACTCCTGTGTTGTTCCCTAAGGCTGACATCACCTGTCAGAGACACTTTGCAAAGACTCCTCTACACAACTGAGGAATTTTTGTTGATTTAATAATATCAGTACTCTGATTTCTTCCCTTCGTATCACTTTTCGTTAAGGTCCCTGGTGTCTATTACTCCAGAAAATTATATGGCTTATTATAATATTATATAGTGTTATAAGCTAGCATCCACCTCTCTAAACTCTAAGCCCTTTCCTGCTCACTGCCCTAGTATACATCAACCTGTGCAGTACACATCCTTATAGTCCTTATAGTGTGACTTATTTCAAAAAAACACTGCTTAACTTCTATAGCTGGAAAACTGTGGGACAGCTCGATGAAGTGACTTGACTGGCTTCTGCTAACCTTTAATCCCCCCCAATCTTTCTCAAAACAATGTGAAACAATCTATTTTTACATTCTTCTCTGTTGTTTGACACTGGTTAATACCATAAACAAATTTTGCACAACTTGAGAAGTAATTAGATCCTCTTAGGTCAGGGACTGCGTTAAGGGTGCTGCCTCCACTTGCCTGTTCCTTTTCCACCATCTGAAAAGCGTGAATCTGAGTGGGGTGAGTGACTTCTGGGGTGGAGCGGGCACACGTCTCGTTTTGGTGAGAGCCACAGGTTTCCTCAGATGCTGTCCGGGGTGATGTCCCTCTCCAGCCAGGGAGAGCTTCAGGAGGTGAAGGGATGCAAACCTTCTGAGTTCCCTTCCCCTGCCAACCCTGACCCCATTAGGGGCTGACAGCTGCGAAAGACATAGGAAGTAATTAAAGCACACTGTATTAGTCACAAAGGCCGATGGGTCCTGGTCTCTGAAAGGTGCAGGTCTGCAAAAGAGATAAAACTGGGAACCTCAAGTGCTGTAACACGCCACTCGGAGGCTTTGTGCAAGTCTATCCTTCTGGATCCACTTGGGGTTATTTATTTACTTAAAGTTCGTTTGAAAACTTGAAGCTTCAGGCTACTTACCCAATTAACCTTAGCACCTGTTTGGCTGGAAAAGCTTGGGAGCAGTGTGAACAAGCTGTGGCAAGGCTTTTTTCCCCCTTTTTTTAAAGTGAAGGGAGCAGACAAAATATATTCCTGACACAAACATTATTCCAACATGTTCTCAGGTCCGTGGTGTTGGGGATTTTTCCTGATAATGATTTAAGTGGAAGCTCCTGCTAACATCGACAACTGCAATAACAGGGACAATGATGATATCTAAATCAATAGATTGTAGTGAATGACTGTTGTTTTAACTTTTGCCTGCTTCTGTTTTATTGTCCGATGGATTTTGGCTCTCAGTTTTCCTCTTCAGAGGCCTACAATCCGCACCAAATGTTTCACATTACTCAGTGTGAAAAACCTCCTATTCTTTCAGATTTTTTACAAGTTCATACATCCGTGGAAACCTGATATTTCATATTTCATTCTGCTTTGTGAATGTCATTGTGAGGGATGCTGGTTCACATGCAACAGGCCTCTTCTGTCTTTGATCAGCTTGACCGCAACTAATTGTAAATGGAGAACAAATGAAAGAAATATTTATAAATTTCATGGGAATTCAGGGAGGGCCTAAGCCTTTCCTAATGCCTCCATTCACAGTAAATGTTTATTGAATACTTTTAGTCTACTGTGTACTTCAGTATTTATATAGTGTTAGCTTTTAGCTTGTTCTGAGTAGATCCAGTAAAAGACCTTTCCTGTGTCTTTCTTTCTTTCTTTCTTCCTTCCTTTCTTGTCTTACTTTTCTTTCCTTTCCCTTCCAAATGCCCTCCTTTCTTTTGTCTTTACCTTGTAAAACAGGCTGCTGGCAGAGAAGAGGAACACCACAGTTGCTGGGTTCCAGAGCCTACAGCTGTAAGAAGGGTAAGAAAGGGGAAAAAAATGACCGTAAAATTTAAAACAAATTTTGAGGCACAAAGCTGAGTTGGGAAAAATCAAATGAAAATGTTAAAGATTTGTCCAAAATAAAGTCATAAATGCCCTGAGCCAAGTGAAACAGCTGCTAGGTCACGCAGGCTAAATCTGAAAAGGCAACACAACAAAAAATTTAATATTATGAAGCTAATCAGAAGTTGCCAGGATAAAAACCCGAAGCATTCCTGGTTTTACTTCTTAGTCTCTTGTTCTTTTTACAGAGTTGTGCTCTTACAACTTTTCCCGACTTTAGCACAGGTTGCTTTTACAACAGGAAACTTAAAGCATCCAAAATATTTCGGGGAGTTCCCCCCCGTGTCCAATCCTATAGATATTTGACTGTATCAAGGATATTGCAGGCAATCTCCTTTGGCCAGGGACTGGGAAATGTACAGCTTGTGGAGCCTCACATGTTATTTGTCACAGATGCCATGCGTGCTGCTGGTCCCACTGGCGTGTGCTGCTGGCGGGCACGCACGGTGGCTGCAGACACGGAGTGGGACAGGTGCTGCGCTGGTGCGAATCAGTGCTGCTCCGCCGAGGCTAATGGAAGCTCTGGAGTGAAACACGAGATGTGCCAAGCAGAAATGAGAGCAAAGCTACTCATTTCAGCCTCTGATGAAGGCCCATGTCTTCTACTTGTCTATCAACACCTTTTTTAAATGCTTCTTTCATATGGAAAGTAAGGAAGGAGCAGAAAGCCATGGGAGGACCAGGGAAGGAAGTGGATGTGTAAGTGTGAAGTTTGACACTGGTGTGAGGCAAGAAGGAGGGCTGACTTTTGTGGAGAGTGTGGGAAGGTAGGGATGTAATTTGTCCCTTTTAAATATGACATGAAAAAAAAAAAGGAAAAAACCCCCTCAAGTCAACTGCAAGTCTAAGAATTCATTACCACCGTCTCACTTTGCTCCTGGAGCACATTCCTTCTCATCTCCCACGTTTTTAATTTTTTTGTTTGTGTATACGTCTCATCTGTAAGCTCACTGGAGTGAGGAAAACACCTCTGTCTCTGGAGAATACCATATGCTTGTGGGGAGATGGTGAAGAGGCTTGGAGCTTGTACAATGGTAAAATATTGAACCTGAAATAATCAAAGAGGCAATGGATTTCTGAGAAGAAGACTCTTTAAGGTTGTTTCTTTCCAGTACCCCTATGTTTGGAACTTGGGAGGACATGAAACCTAGATAATGTGACACTGAATTTTCCCTGAATTTAAAGCCTTCCAACATTTTTTTTTTCCTCTTTGAGAAGGCAGTAACATCTTAAAAGTAGCTTTATGCTGTGATATGCAACCCAGTATGCTAGGTTTGCCTAATTCCTGAGTCCCTAGCAATGAATACACATCTCTGGCAGCCAAACACCACATAAATTGTTAAAAATAAAACACTTGATAATCGGTATTAAATTAAATCACAGAGCTGAGATGGATGATGATTACGATCAGGGCTTTAAGTATTATTTACCTTCCTACAAAGAGCTTGTCTGGTCTTTCACAAACAGGGTATATAAAACACCTACTTAGCATGTAACTTGAGCTATGAAAATTGTATTACAGTTAAGTGTTCTTAAAGCCACAGGCTTTTTATCACAATTAAGAGAGCAGGGAAAAGGGAAGGGGAGGAAAATGGAAATAGTTTAGGGAGCACCCTGCCTCCAGGTCTCTGACTGCATAACTGGCATTGCAATGCAGAGGTGAGCAGAAGCTGCACCAAGATGGAGTTGGTAGAGCCATGGTAGGCAATGCTCAGCTGGCATCCTGCTGGGGCACTGCCTCAAAGTCAGTCGCTGATCTGTTGCAACACGCACCCCTGCTCGGCTTACTCAGAAGTCCAGGTTATACAAATTTAACAGCTCTGTTGCTTATCTGATTGGGAGATGATATGCAGACCTGCAGCAGGAGAAAGGAAAAGGTGTCTTTTACAAGACAAGCATTTTTGTCTTTCTCACATTATTATCATGACTTTTCCTAAACCACTTCACTAAGTGGCTTAGAAAAACAGGCGTACATAAGTCAGTCCATTGTTGTAGATTTAACATGACAGTGCATTCCCCACCTGGTCTTCTAGATGTCAAGGTCAGGAAAAAAACAGAGACAGGGAAAGGCAGGGAAGAAACATGGGCTTAAGATAAGCTAAATTAATTTCTCCCTTGGATGCTCATGCTGGTTTCAGTAAACTAATTTTACATGTGTTTTAAATAGATTAGGAGTGTATGCATGCATGATCAGCATGTATCTCATCAGAAACATGGTAGACCCCATTTACAGAGAGACAACTGCTTAAGCCATCCTCACATGATTGCTTGAGATTGTCTGTCCACATCCTTCAGGGCTGCACAATTTTTCCTGAGTATGCTCTTCCTGTTCCAAAGTCTTTGGTCTTAAAAAGCTTTAGAATAGCTTATGCAAGAAAAAAAAATAACATTTCTAACATTTTTGCAAAGCAAAACCCAGCCAACTTCAAAGTTGTCTAGTGAGGATCACAGCAGGCAACATCTGAAATGGGCTGATCCCCAGGTGGACTTATTTTCAGTAGAGAATTTTTGTTTAGAATTGATCCATACTAAAGGAGGTTTGAACTTCTGGAGTACTTGGGACACAACTCACTTCTTTCTTCCTATGTGTGTTTTAAATATAGTTTACATTTTTCTAATCTGTTGCAAAACTGTATAGTAACTGTAATACAGTGCAACTATTGTAACTTCCCAAGGGTATATGATGACTTAATTAGGAATGAAAAATATTTAAGACTTCATATTTAGCAGTGGATAAAACAGCAATCTTATTCCCCTCCCATCTCTGAAGTTATGTTCTGCATATTCTTTATCCGTCTCCAGATCGGATGCTCATTTTTCCAACAAAGCCTTATCTATCTTTTGGTGCAGTGAAAATCTTTCTTCATATTAAACAGCTCAGGGTGAACTGAACCTCATTCAGCAACACGTCATCTGTAAATGACGGAAATAGCTGTATTAAGCCAAAATCTAGCAACTGACAACTGACAGACTGGCATGAACAAGATCAGCACCCGGATTTCTTACCAGACAGGCCGCTTACTGACTTCTGTCAGCCTGCTTGACCACAAGTTTCTATAACAAACACAATAGCTGCTGTGCACTTGATATTGAGCAAGTGTCGTTCTCTGTTGATATTCTCATTTGATTTCCATATGTTCGCAGAAACAGATGGAACTGGATTTTCTTGCAATTACTATGAGTCTAGGATAACAACTCTTAAATCTGCCCCAGAGTGAAAAGGTACAATACAAATATGCAAGCACAGGGTGACAGCCTGGATACTAAAATGCAGAAATATGACTTAACATACAGAATAACTAAAACTTATGATTTATTGATTAGGCTGCATCATATGAAGGGATCTCAGGAAGCTTAAAATAATTTGTATGGAATGTGAAATTAGGTAGGGGTAGAGCTGCAGTGCCCTAACCTCTCATTGCTAAGATTTTTAAATGAAAACTACCAGTTAAGTAAAGTATGTGGAGCTTTAAGCTTAAAAAAAATGTTATTTTGTTTTCCAAGAAAGCTCTTTTATGGAGATTGCAACATTTGCTTCCATCTCTTTGGTTCTAACCCCAACATGTTCTTTTGATATCACAACATTGAAAATATCCACAAAGTAGAAAAAGTAGAGTGGTTTGTTTTTGGGTGGTTTTTTTTTAAGACTCCTGACTCTTTGGCTCAGACTTTCAAAAGGGACTTATGCAGACTTAAGCCTGAAAGCTGTATTTATTGGAATGGGAATTTAAACAGAAAATAAAGGGTTTTGTATCCAATTGATCAGCTAAAATGTTACTAAACTGAAGCTTAAGGGACTAGAAAACCCAGCAAGGGAACATGGGATGATTATCAGTTTTAGCTACAAAAGGGTTAGCACAGAAACTGGAAAATTATATTATTTTGAGATTACATGAAAGCAGATAGGGAACACATGTTGAGTCTTTAAGGCCCTGATCCAGCATATTCTTTTGTACCTGCTTGAGAACCACAAAAAATATCAATGTAATGCATTAGGGGGATAAAGAGACGTGCTTTCAGGTCTAGCTGGAGCAGTGTAAGCAGCTCCTGCCTTTCCTCTTAGTGTTGTCTATTGCTCACCCTGAACAGCCCACACAGTTCACTTGCATGAGCAGGCAGTGGACCTGTTTCTAGATTGTGTCAGTGCTAGCCAGTCAGCTTAACTGAAGTCACCCTCAGTTTTTCCAGAAGAGTTGCTTATGAGGTAACCATAAGGAATAGGGAAGGACTTTGGAAAGACTAAACAGAGCCTTGGCTCATGCTAGCTGCATTTCCTCAGAAGAAACATTAATTTTCGTCACAGAAGAATTATTAGTTCCTAAAATAACAGTTTGGAAGATTTATCTACTATCTGGTTTTAAAAAATAGATGTAAATAACAAAGCACATGTACAAGACTTTTTACCCATACTTGTTGATTTTTTCCCAGTTGCCATGGTCATTTCTGAAAATGGATTCTTTGTTTAAATAGAGAATCATTCAAACTTAAAATATAATCATTTTTTCGTTAAATAAATTGATGTAAAATTGTAGCTGAACTTTTGCCATCCTTTATGATTTAAAGAAGTAAAAAACAAAGACATTTCTCACATGTAGAGGAATTTTATGTATGGTAAGTAAAACGTTATGGTGATTTATTAAACAGAAAAGAGGGAGAAGTAAGGCAGCAGGGATTTGGCACAAACATTTGTAGCTACATTTCAGTAATAACAGACCAAAGACAGAAAATTCAGAACCAGAATTAAGACAGAAGGTCTTTAGATGGAGTCTTGCTTTAGTCTGCTATATGAGTGATGGCCAGGAACATAATTTGAGTCGGGATGGCTATATACAGGATCCTAAACTTCTGCTGGGTTTGAGACTATTCTTAGGCAGGATCTTAGATATAAGCATTAAGTATAACAGTTGTACATTTCTTTGCTGTAATTTCCCCAGCAATATGGTAAAGAGTTTGGTTTGAATTTGAGTGATTTTTTTCTGCAAAGAAAACTCAAACTTCTTGAAAGAAGCAGTCAAAAACTGGGAACCGCCAGATTTCACCGGCTGTTCAGGCTTGGCATATATGTATTGGATCTTCTCTTCCTGGGACTCCAGGTGGATTGGATTACTTGGTTGCTGCCAGGTAACTGTATTATTTTTCTGCCAGTCTCTTTAATCACAAGCCTATTTTTATCGACTATTTTTTTATTTATTAACTGGTTCGGTTGCTCAGTACTGTTGACTACATGATCTGCGGTTCTTGAAAGAATATAAGCCAATGTACATACCTTACCAACCAGAGGCACTGAGATGTAATGAAATTTATATTTACATTAAACAAGCTTTTTGACTAATACTAAAAGACATATAATACTGTAATCAGACTCTCACAATACTTTTTGCATGAAGAAAGTAACTCAGCCTTATTCCTGTAAATAAAGAAAACATCAATAACCTTCACAAAGTCAAAGTTTCTTATTTCCAACCTTGTCCAGCGTTAAATATCCTAATCACCCATAATATTATTGTATCCCCTTTTAGAATTTTGCAGTGCTTCAGTTTTGTAAGAGCGTAACTGTCCATTAGTGCTCTGTCCATTAGTGGGAAGTCTGCCTCTGGAGAAGCAGTTCCTGCTCTTTGTGAAACTCTGTCATGCAAATGCCTTCACATTAACAGAGCGCGCTACACGTCGGAGGGTATTCTTGAATGGACATCAGGGAAGCAAGAAATTTTGCTTTACAGGAAGAGTAATCATTATGAATACCTTGTCTTGAATTCCACGGTTGGGGAAAAGCAAAATTGCATCTAGGCACTTCATGGTTTCACTCAACCTGTCCTCTCTGCTTCTGAACAGGATTATTTTTAGGACAAGTTTCTTGCAGTGTAAGATCTCTGTTTCGGAAAACATTTCTGTTCAAGGAATATTCCTATTCATTAGTATTGCAGGTCGGGTTTTCACATTTATGCATCTGCTTAAATTCTGTTCAAGCCAATGGGGTTGGGGTACATACTTAAAGTTAAGAAGCCTTTTTTGATTATTTTTTTTAACTGATTCTGAATAAAAAATCCTACCTCTCCAGGAACAACTTAAATGTATCCTCCCTAGAAGACTTGCAGGTCAGTCCAAAAAAAGATATATCAGGATTTTACGAATGCATAGCTCGTGGTAGGATCCCTAAATTGATACTATTTCTAAGTAATTTTGCTTTCAAAAATGTTGCAAACCTGAATGGCTCAATTTTTTAATTTTTAAATTTAAAGCTAATGTTAAAGAACGTTACATTTAATTGAAAGTTGTTGACTTTTCCAGTAATTATTGCTTTTTGAATTCTTGAAGTTGTATGAAAGACAATAATATGATTGTAAATAATTGAAGATTGACTCATCAGGCTGCTGTACACTTTCACATTTTCACATAGCAAAAGAACAAAGAAGGATAAAAATAATGAAACATAAGAACTAAAAACAATTTAAAGGGAGTGGAGCATATCAGTTTTCATTTTAAATTCTTGGTGGTGTTCTGGTTCTACAGTGTTCAAGGAAAGTTATATTTGAATGCAATAGGCTAGCTTGAAAATTTGTGATTTCAATGTCTCTCTGTATTCATCCACATGCTTGCACCAAATTCAGTAATTACATGCTTAAAAACACACTTCTGTATTCACGAGCAAGGCGTTCACTTGCTCTGTGGATGCAGGTCGAGGAGTGAACAAAAATTGGTTTCTAAAATTGGAAATGAGATCTAGAGATGCTGCTAAGTGTTTTATCTCACTATTTAAGAAACCACAAGGTTTCCTTTGGAGACAGTGTAAAGCTCTCAGCTGATTTCTGTAAGCATGCAAATCTAGCTAAAAGCTGTCAGAGTTTTACCAACTTCATTGTTAATATATTTTCATAGCCCTTCTGAAGAGAAACAACTCATAAGTTGGTGACTAAAGGAAAGACAATAAATACAGAAAAGAGTGCCTATTATTGGACTAGTCTGCTGTAAAGTCTGGTAGTAGAATATGCAACTACAGCACAGTTTATACAGCTAAGCATAAATGTGCTCCTGAGATGTACAAAACATTTAATGCATTTTTTTTTCTTGAAAATTACAGTAACTATTGCTTTTGCATCAAGGGATAAATCACTGGTGGTTTTTTTAGCTCACAGCCTATGGCCTTCATTTAGGAGTCTATTCATGTTTCCTTTTTAGCAGTCGTTAGAATGAGAGAGGGGACAGAGAGGAACTTCCAGCCTCCCAAATTTCCTCTCACTCTTGACTATTGGACTCCAAAAACCTGAAATCCTGGCTGCCCAAGTCTCCCATTTAGATCAGTTGGTCTCATAGAGGACATTAGCCCCTGGAACATCTTGCCCTGCAACAACAGCTACAGCAATGCTCCTGCTAGAGTCGTCACACACATCATGTGCAGCTGGCAAATCCCCCTTCAGAAGGCTTCCTCCCTATTACTGCCACTCTTATTTATCCCCTGTAGTGCCTGCTTTTGCTGTTTGATCCCCGAGAAGAAAACCAGCAACCCGCTGGCTACTGAGCAAAGGTCCCTAGCATGTGTGAAGCGGTGGTGCCAAGCTCACCAGCAGCATACACAAAATGCAAGGCAGACAGTACCTTCTAGCATCAGGTATGTCCTGAATTTTCTTCCCTGTATGACAAGATTATAGGGGTTTTAATTACTGATGCACAGAGTGATGCTGGTATTTAAGGTGCATCCACACAGTTGCAGTATAGAGCTGCTTGGACTTGGGGCTTTGAGCTCAGGCTCCAGCCTGTAGCTCAGGCTACAGCTTTAAGCCATTCCTTCCTGCTCTATCACTGGACACCTCCCTCTCTTCTCCGCTTCATGAGGAATTTGTAGACAGCAATGAGGTCAAGTCTCGGTCTCCTCTTTTCTAAGTTGAACAAACCTGGTATCCTCTGCTACTCCTCCTAAAGTCATGCCCTCTAGTCATTTCATTCTCTGTTGCTCTCCTTTGCACATATTCCAGTATTTTTATATCTTTCTTATATTGTGGAGCCTGAAACTGCACACAGTACTTGAGGTGAGGCCACACCAATGCTGGGACAAACACTTGCAAACAGTTAGCTAAACTGTGCTTAACACACCCCAAGATACAGTTGGCTCTTTTGGCTGCCAGGGCATGTTACTGACTCCTGTTGATCTTACCATCAACCAAAACCCCCAGACCTCTTTCTACAGGGGGCACTCCAGCCTCCTGCCCCTCCGATCTATACATACATCTAGGATTACACTGTCCCAGGTGCAGAATCTGGCATTTGTTCTTGTTAAATTTCATACGGTTAATGATTGCTTGGTGCTCTAAGCTATCAGGATCTTTCTGCAGGTCTCAGTATTATTGGCAAACATACTTCATGTGCACTGGATTCTTGTGTTCAGGTGACTGACAAAAACATTGAAGAAAACTGGTCCTAAAATTGATCCCTGGGGAACACCACTAGTGAGTGACCACCTGACCACCAACCAGACATTACGCCTTTTACTACATATCTGTGAGACCAACCCATCAGCCAAATGTTCATCCATCTTATTGTGCAGATGAATATGGAACTGTGATGATAATGCCTTTATTGGGAAGTAAAAGCTCCTCTCTCATTGGGTAATCAAAGAAGAAGAGAAAAGGTAATTAAAGAGGAGTCACCATTCACCCTGGATTTTGGCTAATTTCTGAAAGGTTTATGGGGACCTTTATTTTCAGCAAATGAACTTCCTACTAATTGTGCTTATGCTAATGAAAGAATTTCCTTTTCCTGTGTCAGCTCCAACTTGCACAGGGAATATTAAGAAAATGAAAATTTGATCACAGTGATGAGAGTTTTGTTCCTTAGTGCTTCCAAGGACACAGCATGGAGTCAAACTGTTAGCAAGTTGCCCTGACAACAGATAAGCCTAAATGTTCTGTGCCTACTGGGTTTGTCTTGATAGATCAGAACAGCTACTACTAAATAACTGTTGGACTACATCTACTCCAAATAACTCCTTGTGTGGACGCTAAGATCCAATACAGAGTGATTTTTCTGTTTGTCTGAACTTACATGGCCCAGCAGACCAGTGTAGTTAAGATGTGCCAATTTCTGAAGCAAACATCACACAGGGAAGTGATGTAGCCACATTCAAATCTTCGATTTTTTTTAGGCCAAAGAATCTAGCAGTTCTTTATGCATGAGTCAGTTGTGACTAGCCTTTGACACAGGACAAGAGCAAGGCTCAACACCTTGCTTCTGGATCTGCAGTGAGGAGCTTACCCACTCCACCATTCTGCCTCCTCTGGCTTCTCCAGAATAAGTTAATTCCAGAATAATTATTCTGCTCAGAAAGAGGGGTCATTATTCTGGAATAACAGACAGGGTATCCACATCAGGGAAGTATTCCAGAAGAGCCTAATTACATCGCAATAGTTACAGTGAAATGAATATTCCACAGTAGGCTTGGTTGCATTCTTTCACAGGCAAGGCTACAGAAATATATTTCTCATTTAAAAGAACTTTCCTAATGTAATATTTAATGATGATATGCTTTTGCATGCAAATGTTATCCTGTTACTGAATGGGCTGAATGTGTTTGGTGGACTTGTTTTATATTACAATGATGAAGCATAAAAGAAGTAAATCTGTATTCTACGTGCTCATACCTACCTTCCATTTCTGCCCGTGACATAAACTATAGTCTTACAAATTCTGGATTAAGCTTTCATCAGGTATTGCCAATGATCTGAACCATGAGATGTCATAGATTATGGTTTCAAAAAACTTGAATCGAGTAAATATGTTCTGGGACCTCCTGCTGTTCCTAGCTAGGCTATTCTTTATCCTGCTCCATTGATAAATGCCAAGCAAATAAATCCCCCTCTTTCATACAGGAATAATAATGGAATCATTTATAATAGCCTTATATTTTAGCATTAGACATGAACAAGGAAGACAGTTGTCTGCAGAATGACTTGACCTGGAAGCATTATCCTTCAGTCAAACAGGTTAACCAGAAGACCCTGAGCATTTACTTAAACTGGCAGAGAAAAAGTTATGTTTAATCCATGTTGCACTTTTCACATTGATTCAACTGGCTGGACATGCCTCCTAAATGCTCTCTAGCACTGTAGTCCATGACATACCACACTTAACAAGGCTCTAACAGAATTTCCACTGTAACAGAACTAAAACACATGGCTTGTAACATAACTTTGACACTTACAGCACTCGTGAGCTTGGACATGGTGCAATGGTTAAACAACATGTGGTAACCACTCATCATGAGCAAATGAGCAGAAAAGCCCCATCTTGACATGGCTTATTATGTCTAGAAGCTGTAAATGCAATTGTTAGGCAAAATTCTACCAATTATTATGTACATTTTTTAACATGAGGTTTTATATATATATGTGTTTTATATGTATATATACATATATATATAGGTGTACTGTGAGCTTCTCCTACTTTTTCTCTCAAGGTTACTCAGAGCAAGATCAAATGGTTTGGTAATGTATTAGCATCCAACAAGAGCTCTATAGATGGCAGCAGAATAACAAAAGGTGGGATAGAAAATGTGTAATTAATGCAGCAGATATTTAAGTGGATGCAGAGTTATAACTATGTTATAAAACAACTTGATTACTGTGAAATGTAGGACACTTTTTTTTTTTTTTTTTTTTGGCCAGGATTAATCATTTAGTAATCAGTTATCCCAATTTTAGTTGTTTCTCACTGACTGTTTCCTCTCATTTATAATATTTTTAGTGCTGTAGTGTGCACAATATCTTACTTATAGAAATGTTAACTGAGCTGGGACCTGATCCTTCTCTACCTAACATCAAAGGGAAGAAGAAAACCCCAAAACCTGCCCTAACCCTAGGAACATAAGAGTCCAAGTACCTGCTTCCCACTACCTGTAAAAATTCTCTGGTGGGAATGAACATTCCTATCCAAAAGGCTAACATGTAGAGGTATTTAACACTCATAAAATCACCCACTTTAATAAGTGGCTGTGATTTACATATGAAAAGTATCTGTAATAAATTTCCACATAAATTTTTTCCAGCAGCATGCAAAACTTTTTAGTTCCACACTGTGCACTCCTATCCTGATCCTCCACCTGGCTGTGGTCCTTTTTATGTGGGAACATTAAACTAATTTTACTTGGAATGTACGATGGTTTCTCAAGATGATGCACCTGATACTAAAAAGCAGTTCACAAGACTTCTTAGGAAGACCGATTGTTCCCCAGAGGCTCCTTCTGCTTTGTATTACAGCTCATAGTCTTGCTTTTAGCCCCAGCTCATCTTTGACAGCCTTCTGCTTCACATTTGGCATCCTCGTGACATCTACAAAATGACTCGGGGGTCAAGAAGTCAACTGGCTTCCTCATATGCTTCTGCCATTACTAGTGGCTGTGCTCAGACCACAAGGGAGGGGAGCTGAGGGATGTGGGTCTGTGTGTGTGTGTGTGTGTGTGTGTGTGTGACAGAGAGAGAGAGAGAAGGAGAGAGAGAGAGAGAAGGAGAGAGAGAGAGAGAAAGAGAGAGAGAGGGACGTGATGATGGCACAGGGAAAGACTGGTTTAAACTTTTCTTTTTACCCAGGTTTCTAATGATTTCCACCCAGGCACAGCCCTCCTTTGTTTGAGCACAGCTTATCATTGCTGCAGGTTGCTTGTTAGCCCATTCAATGCTTGTAACTTGATGATGTTCCCAGCACTGGAAACATGTTGTTTCTTGGCACCAGAAGGTTGAAGCCTCATTCAGATACATAATGTTATTGTGCAGCAGTGCAAGGCCAGTTCCTGGGGCGCAGCTACAGATGAAGTGCATTAAGGTATTTCATTTGTTAGCCACCAAGTGCCTTTCTGTACAGAAGCTTGAAATGGGATGTCTGAAATGTGAGCCTGGAGGAAGCTTGGCATAAAACGTTTTACTTAATGAAAAGGATTTAAAGAAATATGAAAGTATTATGCTTGCTATTAAAATATAGGTAAAATACTGTTTTTCAGTGTTCTGCAATGTAAGCTGTTACTCCAACTGGGTCCCGAACTTTTAGGAACCAAACTGAATCTAAATCTCCAGTTTATGCTGTGCTGAGTATGTCAGATTAATGTAAATCCACGTTATCCTGTTTGCCGTAGTCATGATGATTTGGGTTATGAATGCAGTCATACAAACAGGGTTTGAAAGAGGTTTAAAACCAGCTGATGAATAGAATAATCAGAAAGCCATGTTATCAGATACAATCTGATTAGAAATTTATACACTGTTGACATACAGAAACCAGCATGTACTCTACGGCATAACAGAGCCAACAAGTGCTGAGGTTCTTTTGGATGCAGCAAATCAAACACCGTGTAAAGCTAAAAGTTGTACAAGTTAGTGTGGGCCACTGACAAATTCACACCATAAATGTTTGCCCTAACACTTCGTATTACTTTTTCCTCTGTTTGTAGAAGTCCTGTTGCTCAGCCTGTGCACTCAAAGGGTAACTCTGCTGTGGGTGTAAGGTAACACAGGCATTGTACTGTAATTTAGTATGAATTGATGTTCTGTTACAGACCATGAAATTAAAGCAAAGCATTTTCTTATCTGATTTGACAGAAACAAATGCTGTGAATGAAAGTGTTTATTGAACAATTTGGTTTTGGGTACTTCTTTCTTTTTTCTTTCAGGCAGGCTTGACTTGAATCCCAAGCACACTGGAAATTCAACAAAACTTGTATTACCCCTCAGCGTCCCTGTTACACCTGTACCAGATCTTTAATCAAAACAGAGGTTAAACTCTACTGCATGTAGTAAAGATCAGTATAAAGACAGGCTTCCTGCATCCAAGAACTTTTAAACTTCTGCAGGCTCTATTAATTGAGTGATTGGGAGGTTATTCCAAAGCTGTGAAGATTTACAAACAAAATGTTTATACAAACACTGCCTCTGTTTCAGACCCAAATTCAGTACGAGCATGCAAACAAAAAAATGTCAGTCATCTAAAAAAGGAGAAGGTGGCTGGGAAGTCAGCATAGATTTACCAAGGGGAGAATCATGCCTAATCAACCAGATTTTCTTCTAGGTTAACTTGGCTAATTTGTGGATAAAAAATGTTCAATGGATGTTATTTATCTTGCTTACTTTATTACATCTTACAACACTGTCTTCCACAATGTTCTTGTGACTGAATCGGGATACTACAGCCTGAATGGGAGAACAACTAGATGGTTAAAAACTGGCTGAATAGTGAGGCTCTCAGGGTTGTGATTAGTGGGTTGTGCTCCACCTGGAGGCGGGTAACAAGTGGCATACCACTATCCTGGGACGAGTTCTGTTCAACACTGCAACCGGTGATGTTAAGGAAAGGATGAAGGGCATGCATATCAAGTTTGCAGAGGATACCAAACTGAGTGTGGTGGGGAGGAAGACAGCTGGGAGGAAGGGTCTGATAGGACCCCAGAAATCCAGCATGGGGTGGGGGAGCACCTGCAGGGGATGGCCTTGGATGATGGCAGGCAGTGAGATGAGCGAGCACCACAGCACTGAGGTGGTGTGAGCAGGACAGGACCCCAAGAGACAGGGAAGGGCAGGGACTGTCCCTTCTGCTCAGCGCATGTCAGACCTCATCTAGGTACTGCATTTGGTTTTGGGCCTCCATCAGAGAAAGAATGTCAATAAACATGGCCAAGTTCAGCAAATGCAAACAGCCAGCAAGACAGTCATAGGCTGGAGCCCTTACTCTTGAGGAGAGGCTGTGGTACCTTCCTCTGCCTACTACAGCAATGGTGTACTGTGGATACTGGCAGTGAGTTTATTATCAATGTAGATTTTGGGTGCCATCAAGGACAAATGGTCTTCAGTGCTGCTTGAAGTATATTTCCCACTGGACAACAGGAACACCATGAATAGCCTGAGTTATGAATCATTCTTCCTAGTTGAATAATAATCTATGAATTAACGTTTATGCCACAACAGTATATATCCCCTTGTTGGCTGACTTCCTGACATTATGTACAGCCACAGGAAAATATTCAAATTAAACTTGAGGCCATTAAGAGAGTAAACTCTCTTATGGTTCAAAAGCGCTTACTTGCCCAGGACTGTTACCAGTGAGCTAGAAAAGGATGAAGACACTGAAGTAGGTATTTCCAGAAAGTGACAGTCCAGTTAGGATATAAAGCATATAGAGGGAAGTTATATCTCCAGGTGCGGATAAAAGCTGGGGGTGTTTAGGTCTAGAGTCTAGATTTTGTCCAAAATTAGCCCAAATCTTCCAGATCTGCATTTCAAGTTACATACAATGCTTTGCTACTTTACAGTGTTAAAAACATAGTAAGAATAATATTCTGAGACATATAGAGAAATATAAGTAAAATTAAAAACTATGAAAAATTATTGTGGAGAGAATGAATGATAACTGCATATTTCACAGAAAAGTTCAAGGAAATGTCTCAGTTGGGGTTTGATTTTGTGGTTTACAGGCATATATTTATTTTTTTAAATGTAAGGCAGTAGGGTGTTTTTTTTTTGGTTTGTGGGTTTTTGTTTTTTTTCCTGGTAAGGAGACCCAGACTTCTGTTGGAACAGATGCTGCTTAAAGTCCAGTACAGCTCTCACTGAAGTAAGAAGAAATGATTCCACTACGTTAGATCAGATCAAGAAAGGACCAGACAGTTGCTCCGTTCTGGTGTAACAGGTATACTGATCCTCAGAAAAAGAACCAGAGACTCAAGCACATTCCATATAAATAATAAAAAGAAGACTTTTTTTTTTTTTTTTTTTTTTTAAATGACAACACAATGATATTGGTAGAAATTTGAGTGGATAATACTGACAACTGCTAAAATAAAATGGGTCTTTTCTTTTATTAGGGAGAGGGATATATTGATCTTTGCCATTAAACCTGTAACTAGAAGTTTGATAGGATAGGACAGACTTCAAAAATAGAAGGGCAGCTCTTGTTGGTAAATCACTTGCACAACTGGTGGGAATTCTGTTTCTCATAATGAACTTGTTCGTTGACACCTGGTGACAGATCTGACCACTATGAATAGACAATTTCAGAAAGAAAGCAGCAAGCCACAGCGCTTCTGTAGTCTCCCAACTTGTGTACAAGTTGGGAGGGAAAATAAAAAAATACCTGAATGTTAGAGGTCAGTGTAAACATCCCAGTGTTGTAGAAGTCAGAATTACTTTATAAGAAAAAGTACTCATTGCAGAAATTAAATTTGTGCAGTTATGACTAAAATGGCTGTGGGAGACATTTCACATAAAATGCATGCTGTTGGAGAACACAAACTTTACAAAAATATTTTGCACATCCAACAAAATGAGTTTTTAGTGGGTAGGTTCTGTAATGTAAATTGTATGTCAACAGGCAGATGTCAGAAGTAATGAAAACACTCTGGATACGTGTGTGTTGTAGTTATAATAAGTAAGAGTGATAAAGTTTTGTTATTACATGCCAAACTCCTATTCTAGTATAAGCTTCCAACAAAAAGTGTGTGGGAATAAACTATGAGAACATTTAATTTTTACAATAACTTTAGTTCAATAAAACAACTTACAAGTGCTCTCCAGAACAGATATTTGCTACATATTGGTGCTGAATAAATATTTAATACAGATCTCCTCACACATTCGTGAAAATGGCTTCCATCCTTGCTTAGTCCTTTTGCCATTATTTAAGTAGTACATGTTGCCTAGCAGTGTTTACAGGAAAACCCCTTTGTTACTTTTTTAAAAATTGTGTATCAGAGCAGGTGTGTGGGACTGAGATTTAGATCTCTGTTCCAATAAGCTTTCCATTAGTTTTTATTAGAATTACAGCCACATGCCACTATTGGGGAAAAATTGAGAATCCTGTTGCCCAGCCCTGGCCATACATGACCGCAAAGTGCAATCCTTATCTCAGCGCTGAAGGAGACAGACGGCTCCCCAAGCCTCAGGTTCTACAAAAGCACGTGGTCTGCGGGGGGAAAATGGGTCATCCTAGACCCTGTATTATACAATTTCACCTTTTACCTCTCTACGTAGTTGTAGAGGTTGGAGAATGACCTCAAGGTCTCTCATCCTTTTGGGGAACAGCCACGGTATGGGCTCATCATCCCCCTCACCAAGCAGCTAGCTCCAATTTAAATTCTGAGAGAGCATACAGCAACTGCTCTTCAGGAGTGGCATCATCCTGTTGGTCTGCAAGTATCACCTAGTCTTACAACTTCATCAGAATAAAATCATAAAGCTGTTTCTTTCAATGTGAGGTGACAGATTTCTTCCAAGATTCAGAATAACTAAAAACAAATTATGACCAATGTCTTCATGTCGAAACATTTACAATGTTTCAAGTTCAACAACTTCAAATCTTAAGCTTAGCTGAATGTTCATCTCTGTTGCAGTAATTTCTGTGAGCAGATACCTCACAACAAATATTCACTACACAATGGGAAGTATCTAAACGGGAGGTAAAGCATGGGACAGAAAAATACAGGTGTCACAAGCAGTCCTCATCATACAAAAAACCCACAAGGATTGTATTCTTGCAAAGGATGCTGAATGTCTGTAATGCTGCTAAGTCTCTTCTGTGTTTTGTAGAAAAGGAGACAGAGCCATGTTAGAGTAAAATTAGATGGTGGCTTCCTTTTGAAAACTGTTGCAGAAATGCCTCCCCCCCCGGTTCATGTGCAGCGTTGCCATCTCATCCACCGCCTCTCCTGGAAAGGCTGAAGAAGAGATTGTAGCCAGTCCTCTCTTCTGAGGGTCAGACGGTAAATAATGAAGTCAGGTTTTGGCTTGCTAACTAACTGAATCACCCCAAGGGGAAAGGTTTAGTTACATTTTAAAAAGAAAGCAAATATTTCTTTGGTGAGGCAGGGTTGGATCTCCTGACTCTTTAAAATTGCTTCCTCCCTGGACTGCTACATTTGTAACTCACTGTATCCCCTTCCATTCTTAATCTAAACATAATAACCCGTCTTTCAGCCACAAATAATAATCCAAAAAACACACCAGCCTCCCCTCACCCATCAGCCTGGGATGGGAAGCGGCAATCTAACATAACAAATAGTGACTTTCTTTTTTCCTACCCCTCCTGTGCAAGTAAATTCTGACTATAATTATAAACTTCACACAATTCAAATCTGAGAGCTGTCAGCTAAACCCCCAAATTAATAATCCTCTGAAGTGTGTTCACACTGTAAATCTTATGCGCAACCCAGTCTTCTTACTGGATTTAGCGCAAGACTTTAACCTACTCCCTGGGATATCATTCGATTGCCATCATCGGGGGCTATAATTTCACAATGGGTGTCTCAAAATTTCAGCACAGTAACCCAAAACTCTTAACCTCAATTCAGCCTTGAACCTGATCCCCAACCTAAACCTAATCCAGAGCAGCAATTCAGCATAGTCTCTTTGACCTACCACTGGTACAGGCATTTCTGACGGGAGTCTCTCTGCTCCCTCTCCCCCTTTTTAACATATCCACAGGCTCACTCCCTCTCTCACCCTTTACCACTAACAAAAAAAGTTAAAGGCAGTTGGGGAAGGGATTCAACTCTGTAAAGTTTGTCCTCAACCAGGATTAAAGAAGGGGATTTTATTCTTTCTCTGGAAAGAGAACACGTTATAGGGAAAAAATTGGTTGCAAGGGAAGAATATGTTATAAGGGAAAAAAATAATGTTGGACTTCATTGGTTTCCTTCTATTTTTTGGACTACTTTAAACTGCTGGTTTTGGAGTGTCTTTAAACTGTGTTTTTCCTGAATGTTTGCAGAAACATCCCTTAGCTTTTATACACTCCTGACTTTATCCTTCTGTATGTTAATAAGATTGACTTAGCACCCTGAAAATAAATCAATAAATGAGGTCTTTTTCTTTGACAGAATTCCCAGAGGTTGCTAATGGGAGCTTGATGTGTCAGACAACTTCTGAACTTGACTGTAAATTATTTATCAATTTAGATTTGGATCCTGAGAGGTACTTTGTACCTCAGTCCTGCTGAAGTTTAAATAAAGTGCACATAGTAGTTTTGGAACCATACCCCAAAATGTGAGGTAAAATTTATGGAAGGAAATGAAAATAGAAAGTATTCATTCTCTGTTAATCCTGTACTATTGTTGAAAAGTATCTGCATCCAATGAGGTGCTTTCTTAATTTAAAGTCTTAATATCTAATTTCTGGAAAAAATCTTAATTTAAAAATACCATGGCTTTTAAGAAAAATACATATGTAAATATAGGCTGGTTTACTGTTTGAAGAATTGCAATGACAATACAAAGAAGGAAAATGCATTGAAAATATTGCAAAATGATGCATCAAAAAGAAAAATTTGCACACCTGAAGGTATTAGATGTTTATGTAAGACTGATACAGTAGGTATAGTAACAAACCTTGTACATCAGCCTGCAGCATTGCCTTGGCAGTTGGTGTTAAATAACTCACCTCAAGGAAGATCAAAGTTGTTTCTTTACTGAATGTTTCCATCAAAAATAAACTAAATTGAAACCACTTCAGCCCCTGTTACAGGTCTGAGAGGTAAATCATGTAAGAAAGCAGGGAATCATCTATCCACACCCTTTCCAAGATAAGCCATCCTGAATTCTAGGTAGGGTGGCTGCCTGCCTGATAGGGTGCACAGTTGTCAGCCTGTGGACCTGATTCCCCCAGATCTGCTGTGAATGGAGGCAATTCATATGATCTAGTTTTCAAAGATCCGTGCTCCTGACCCCTTTTTAAAATCACACACACCTCTGTTTTAATCAAATAAAAATTAGCACTCCCACATCCTAATTTCTGTATGAATAAGCTTCCCCTCTTCAATAAGTCCTGGCTCTTTACGAAGTGCTGCATTTGGCTCCTCGCTGCTGCTGTAAAGATACCTTGAGCTGAGGTTTAATTTAGTGCACAATGACTCTCACTAAAGGAAGCTGGCTCACACTTGGCGTTGCTACAGTGCAAGAACTCATAAACACAGCGCCAGTTGTACCTTGCAAGTCATGTTTTCTGCATATCCCTGTTAGGGTATTAAGTGCAGAAAACAGAATTTAGGGGTTTTGTTACAGTAAAAAAACTTTAAAAATTAACTATTAGAAAACAAGCTTAACTACTAGAAACTAGTTTTAAAAGTACGTTAATCCTTTGCATACTGAATAGTCAACAGACTAAGCAGTAGGAGACCTATGTGACCACACGCTCACCATGTGATAAAATCTGGAATCTGTGCTGCTGCATTTTGAATGAGTAACTATCATAGTTAAAATGAAATCAGGTAGCATCCACTTTGATGAGGACAACTGCCCACTAGGAACTGGTGGAGAACTCCAGTCCTGTCAAGTTACCAAGGAGTTATCAAATGGTAACAACTCTCAGCTTCCCTAACTCAAAAACCTTATGGAAATCTACCAGGTTTGGTGGATCCCCCCAGAATCATGATGAGAATGATGAGGAATGTAGTATTTCAGCTGTCCCAAGGAAAAAAAAAATCATCTCAGTCTAGACTCAGGTGGATTCAAACTGTGTGAAGCCAATGCAAAGCATTGCCTCAGCTGGTCCTGCATTCCAACAGTTTAGCCCTGAGATCTAAGCCCAGCAGCACTGTGGGGAATGAGTACAGGATCCCTGGCCCTTCGATTGCTGTCATGTTCCATCTGGCTTTCACTCCCCCATCTCCAGCCTCCTGCCTTCCTCTTCACAGGGCTGACAGGCTTCCCAGGGGAAGAGGAACAGCACAGGGATGCTGCAACCCTCCACATCCCTCAAGGAGAGCCAGCTCACCCACAACACACCAATTCCCAAAGCACCTGCTCTGAAGATTGGGCCAGCAGCTACCACCAGAGCTACATCTTGTTAAGGAAGAGGAGTGTGTGCTACCAAGAGGTTGCTGTGATACCAGTGTGCTTTACAGGTGTTCTGAGCCTGCCTGACAGGTCAGGTCTCCCACAAAGACAGTGGCCACTCTGGCCAGGGGCCACTCTGGCTCACCTAGGACATAGAGCAGGCAAACAGGTGTTGAATACACTCTGACCCAGGGGAAGCAGGTTTGCAGAGGCTAGTGTTCATTTTTCTGGAGGATTTGCATACCACAATGAAGACACTAAAGCAAAGGCATTCTGCAACTCAAGGAGCAGGTGTGTCCTCTGTTAGCGTTTTGAACTCTAGCAGTTAATGCCGCATAATTACCATTTTTAGCACACCAGCTCAGTCTCTGTGGATGTCAGCCTGATGGACATTTTGACATTTCTTCTCTTTTCTTGCTTTTTCTGCTTTGCTAGTGCATTTATACATGTCGTCCCCTCTTCCCCCCCACCTTCTTTTTTTACTTAAAAAGTATACAATTTAGGTAAAAATTAAGCTTGATGCTTACTCCCACTGCAGTAAGAACACACAGAAGCCCTGAGAGTCATAAAACTCAAGGCCCAGAAAAATATGAAGTAAAATAAAAACACACAAGAGATGTTAAAAAAAAAACCAAGTTATTTCTGGACCTGGTGAGCTCTTGTGTTGGAGCCAGTTGCAGAGCCATCAGAGTACAGGTGCATGCCACATGACCAGCTGATAATAAAACAACCGTAGAACGCAATCTTGAGGAGCCTGATGATGTTTTTTCTCTGTAATACATCCATCCCGAAGTGCACTTGTACATCTGTTTCATATTCACGGTTCTTTTTTTTATATTTTATTTTTACTAGTAGCTTTAAAGAAAGTCAAGCAGATGAATATCTACATTTAGAAGACCATATGTTAACAAGGGGCTGTGAGGTGACACGACAAGGTTGGTGAAGCACGCTTACCATACACAAAAGTGCTGAACAGCGCAAGAGGTTTATAAATGGAGGGGGACCCTTGAGACATTGCACGAAGTAAAACTCTCTCACAGGTTACCCTATGGCCAGACCCGAGGGTTTGGCAGACTGATTTGTGAGGTAACTTTACCAGTCACGGAAGTACCTGAGCTAGGTAAACTCCCTGCAACACTAGTAAAAACCAGCAACATATTTTTCACTGTGGAGGAGAACACTGAGCAAAAGGGACACCTGTTTACTGCTGTCTTACTGCCCCCACTTGACAGAAGTCATGCTGGAAGGAAAAGGAGTTGGGAGTGCAATAATTTCCCTTGCTAGGAAATATCTTTTGTATCCAAAGTAAAAAGCCAAGTACTGGAGAAGAACTGAGCAGTTGGGCAGCCTCAGTTGTCAAATAAGTCAGAGATAGGAATGTCTGATTTCTCACGGAAACTAAATCTCTCCTGGGAGCATTGGTTTGAACTCAACTCTATAGTCTAATACATGGTAGACCATCTGAAATGTGAAAACCCAAGCTATTTCCATAAGCTTTCCAGAACCCATATGTTCCAAAAAGCAACTTCTGTCCTTGTTCTGAACAACAAAAATGTGTGTAACATCTTTCATTTGGAAGGCCGTCTTGATTTGACGTCAACTGCTTCTCCATCAAGTTGATATGCACCCTGTGTTGTGTATGTCTCACTTGATTCATTGCAGGGTCACCCCGAATGCAAAACAATAACTTTGCTTAAAGTTACATGGCAGATTAGGCTGTGCACAGCCCATCAGAGAATAATCCTGGTAGTGTGATCTACTGCATTGAAGATGACAGTGGAGACATTTCCACAACAGCGACTTGTTAAATACATAACTTCACCAACTAAGATATTAGTCTGTTTAAGGTCATTTGTTTCTATTTTATTTTCTTTTACTCTATTTTTTTTGCATGTGCTGTGGAAAGGTTTTAAAGGCAGCTCTAGTGTTATCTTACATGTTTGGCTGGGAAAATACTTATTCCTTTTGCATATTAGTCAAATGACATATTTCTATAAATGATATCTCAGGTCTTCTGAAAGGCACGCAAGACTTTTATACTGACCATTCACGAGTCTCCCAGTGGGACTCAAGAATTCTCAACTCTTCATCTTTTGCTCTGCATTGGGGAAATCTGGGCTGTTGCATTAAAAGATCCTTCAAGTTACAATGAAAATAATCCAGTTTGAAGATCTGGCTATAATCTGATGCCAAAGAAAAATTTCAAGCATATTACAATAATAACAAAATTACATTTTTGATGGCACTAGAAATAAACAAGGAACTAACAAAGAATTGACTGCTTATAGATGGTTGAAGACGTAATTATGATTTGAGTCCTTCATAAAAACATTAGAATTATCAAAATTACATCAGCTTTTGAAAAAGAAAACCTCACAAACAACTGTGTAGGTGGCAAGACTTGTTCATTTCTTGCATTCCCATTTCAGAAAGAAATAAAATAAAAATATCAAGGACAAAGGAAAATATATGAAATCTGTGTTAGTTACATGCCAAACTGGAGTGATATCATTTCACCTAGCTATTGTGAAAGATGGATCTGCCTCATAAGCCTGACTCAAATGCCCTGCAATCAATGTCTGTGTCTGTACATCCAGCTTCTAGACCATTTCTCCGGTGACCTTTGACTGATCAAATCCTGCTTTACATCTGAATCTCTTACTGCAATTATGCAGTGGTGGACCACACAACAGTGATTTTGTAGGTAGTTTTGTAGGGAAAACATGAGAAGGGATTGGGAATTCTGCAGAAAAATAATTTCAAAATTTTTATGGTTAAAAACTGTGACTTTGAGATGAGACTCTTTACTGGAACTTTT
This sequence comes from Numenius arquata, assembly GCF_964106895.1. NCBI lineage: Eukaryota > Metazoa > Chordata > Aves > Charadriiformes > Scolopacidae > Numenius > Numenius arquata. Next base: position 28,404,025 of record NC_133616.1, on the reverse strand, counting down.
GGCTTTGGTAAAACTTTTGTGATAAAGTGTTTCTTGGGCTCAGGAGAGAATCTCTAATGAAGACTGCTCAAGAAGAATGATCCATCCTACAGTCTTACAATAGTATGACAAGAGTCATTTTCCCTCCCATCCATAGACTGTGCTAACAACCAGGTATTGATTAATTTAGGATGAATATAAGGAAGTTGATAAGGAAAGAGTCAACTATAACATCAGATCCAGTCCTCCACAGTGATGAACAACTGCACACTACATGTCAAGTTTAGAAAATCCAAGGTCTCATTGACAATGCCATTATCTACCATGATCCACAACACTATTTTTAATACATAGCAATAAAATAAAAAGTTGTACTAGCTGATGAAAACCACAACTGCAATGATCCGCAGAAAGAAAGCAAGAAAGATCCCAAACTGAAGTCATAATTCTCTGTCTGGATCTGTTCCATTTTTCATAAATAAGTAATCCTTGGGTCAAAGGAAGCTTGGCCTCAGTTTTACATAAGTTCAGCATTCAGATCTAGACATTTTGCCACTCTTTCTTGAGGTTCAGAAGGAACCACAATATCAAATCCAGTCTCAGACATATTTAACATGATTCTGCAACATGACTAAGCAAAACTAACTTCATTTGTTGCTATGGGATATAGTGCAAATGTGGTTCCATGTGACTTAGCATTTTTAAGTGTGCCCACATCCTGATTTATTTCTCTTTTCTATACTTTACCAAAAAGGTGTTAATTTTTATGCTTCTTATCTGGATGTGACTCATGTCTATCTCAAGGATGTAGATTTTTTTGAAAATAACTAAACTACTACTTTTCAATGCAAAATTTCCAGTTGGTAATAACACCTTGTCTGAAAAACTTATGTGATAGCTGGTCCATACAATCAAGCCAAATTTCACTTTTTCTTTAGCCTTGGAGCACGATACCAAACTCTGGGGCAAAATTTACAGAACTGATTAAGCTAGTTTTGATAATGGGGCTTCTAAGTCACTGTGGTGCATCTAAAAAATGCCACCTTAACTTTAGCTCATTTTGATGCACATTTTTTTCCCAAATGCCTGTTTCAATATGAGACCATAAATCTGCCAAGATGAGTCATAAGTGCACCCAGTTTATTTCAAAGACTTTGAGAACCTTTGCAAAGCTTTGGACAAAATTGGGCTCAGTTTTGATTTTGTAATGAAACTCAAAACCAGCCGAGTTTCTCTTGGTTTTGTGTTTCATTGCAAGAAACTCTAATTCTTAGATGAGTACAGCCCAGAGTGCGTACATTCATGATCAGCAGTAAATGTGCAGAGAAAGAAACAGTAGAACAGACATCAGATTTTTCTCTGCAGTCGGTAATGCCTGGAAAGCCGCCCTGCTTCATTGCAATGCAGATTTGCAGACTTTGGCCCAAAAAAGACCTGTTGGCGAAGTTTGATACTGAAAAGTAATCTTCTTCAGGAAATGAGTACCAAAGAATTGTTATACCATGTAATAAGAAAGAAACAATAAAGATCCCTGGCGAGAAAGTAGTTCTGGGTTGATGGACAACAGTCATTATAAACTGAGCTTTCAAATAAAAATACCTTCAACCTTTTAAAAGGGTTTCTGTATTTTAAATATGGACGTTCGCATTTCAGACTGGAGAGCTTCCAAGTGACCTCCTGGCTTTAAAGGTTAAGCATTATGAGAGAACAATTGCAGACACTCAGAATGAGAAGGAAAATATGATTTTATAGCTGGAACAGACTATAGAGTACCTCTTCTAACATTTCAAATTTGAATTAAGGAGGAAACTATTGGGAATGGTTCAAAAACAGCTGAGGCTGAAGAAATGAATGAATTTACTCTTTCTATTACTCCACAGACACTACTGCCCCAGTCACTCCATTTAAAGATAATAAGTAAGAGCTTGTGTGTACTAAGTGTGCCTGAAGTCACCTGATGTTGATGACAAAGCTGCAAATATATAAACAGCTGTGACAATAGCTCCGGTGGTGAAGTAATCGATTAGTCAGCTACAACAAGATAGGTGTGCAAATGAATTGAAACAGAAAGGCAAGAATCTCAAGAAAAATAATCCATGCAGTCATTACTTCTCCCTCACTGAGCCACTGAATGCTGTCCCCTATTTAAACTTTTAAGGCCTTAAACTGTTAAGGCCTTGGTTTCTCCATTGCTGCTGCGTTGGTTTAAAGTAGAAAAGTGCACTCTGTCCCCAGGTTAATGGTTGTCACATTTGCAAGAGAGGTGGAGAAGAATCATACAAATTTGTACTGTGCTGCAAAGGGTCTGAACAGAGCTGAAAATGGTGATCTCCTATGGTCCATCAAAATTCAACAGGAAAGAATACAAGAGTGTTATTGTCTGGTCCTTATCTCACAAATACATCAAAACATACCCCTTTTCAAATGCTGCTGATATTGGTAGGTGATCATCTGCTCTGCACTACCAATAACATAGGTGGACTAAAAGCAAAGTGTGAAGTCCCACAATCTTAGCTGAGGCAGTTTTGAGCATCTGGAAATTGCTGTTAATCTGATTTCAAAACCCAAGCTGCAGTAACAAAGGAGGGCTGCTTTACCCTTCAGAGTTTACGCTATAAACACCCAGTGTGGGTAGCTTTGGCCCCTCAGACAGAGTTGACAGCCTGTGTGTGTGTGCTTGTGTGTGTGTGTGTGCACAATCATTGTAGGGGGAAAAAGTACTGCAACTTTCCCTGCATCCTGAGGAGCACCAGTTGATGGGGAGTTTAGTATCTCACCTTGTGGAAAGCTGGAGGCATCGCATCTGGATATAGGGTTGCTGGTTCCCTCCACAACCAGGCCTGCACTCCTGGTGCAATACCAGGCCAGCTTCCTGCCTTGTCCCTGCTTTCACCCTTGCACCACTCTTCAGAGGTGCCAAGGGGAAAAAGTCCCTCTGGTAATATCCCCTGCTTGGGCATGGATCAGAGCACTTCCTGGGAACACCTGAGAAATTAACTCCACTTTAGATGGGCACATACTTCAATGCTGAGGGTGTAATATAGGTTTAGAGGATACCTGGAGGCCTTGGTCCCTGCTTCTTTAAGAGGAACAGACCTTCAAGGCAGGTGGGTCCTGCTATAGGGTGTGGAAAAATGACGTAGGTCACAGTTGGATGAGCGAAGGGGAACAAGGTTGTTACAGGCTCTGCCTCCTCTCTAAACAGCTGAAATGCACTGTCCTGTTGCTGTTTTGATCTGTCATGAGTTGTCTTCAGCTTTCTGTAGCTTTTCTTAAAACACATAAGTAGTGTTGTGACTTTGAACTGATATTTCTTACTGATGTCACAAATATGGTTATTTTATGTGTGTTTTCCTGTACAGAAGTAGGTCTTTCTGCAGAATGAATATCTCATCAGTCAAACTCCTCTGTGCAAGTACTGTAAATAAAAAATTTACACCTCATGTGTGGCTGGGGAAAGAACGAAATAGAATCCTGTTGCCTTGACATGGAAATACAGGAGATAAAAGTTTTTATTCTTGTGCAGGCTTTTAAGCTTCAGATGAAGTACTTTTATTTGGAGCTGTGATTACATTTATATTACATTTTCTGTTTTAACGTTTTTCATAAAACTTGTGCTTGAAAGGGTACTATATTCTAGGTTAATTTGAAATGTATTTGGAATTTGCTTTCATGAACAAAGAAATGGTGAGTATCTCCTGCAAGGTGATGCACTACACTGGACTCCCATTGAAGAAACACAGTCCCAATTTGCTAAATTTCATTCTGAATTACAAAACAAACAATATTATCACTGCTACTTGTATGAAAAACAGAAGCAGTGCAAATACTAGACCTCAAGGGGGAACGAATACATCAGATCCTCATGTCATGAAGCAGTGCCTTGTGTTGGCGGAGGTTCCTAAGTCACAAGTTGGGGCTCTCAGGCAAGATTCATACTAGCAGTCACAGTTTTCCTTTGCTTTTCCAGTGTATTTTTCTTTAAAGTGAATTTCAGAGCCATCAACTGATGGCTCTGTGAGTCAAAGAAGCATAGAAACTGATCTTCTAATGATCACTGATGACTAGAAAAAGAAATGACTGGACACAATTACGTTAAAATAGTAGAAAAGACTGTATCATTTTATTGTACAATTACACATATTTTCTGCTCTATTTGCCAGATGGATTTTTTGTCATGTGAGAAACATGGTCCTAAGTGGTCATCCTTGCCATAACATAATTAGAATGTTTATAAAACTCATATAATTTGTTGGTAAGTTATTAATCATCATGTAACTAGAGCTGAAATCTGTCCAGATATATTACTGATTACTTAAGTTTTGCAAGCATTTTTCAAATAAAGGCTCCACATTTTGTTCATTATGGTAAGGGAGGAGTGGAAGGGATCCATAGCACATAAAGATTAGAAATGTAATTGAGTGTTTATAAAAATGGACACAAATACTGTAACTCAGAAAACGTGTTAGTAAGCTCTTTTTTGTACATGTGCTGACCTAAAACCATCCCAGTCACTAACAGAGCCAAATCACACCTGGTGTATGAGATTATCCAGTGAATAACAAACATTTGGAGAGAAATATTTAGACCTGTCATTTGCTGTTTTAGGAGAGTTGAACATACTACAAAGGACACGACCTGAGTGTCTGTCCCAGAGAGCCCAACCTCCCTCTTAAGTGTCTGTGCTCTTCTGGACAACAGAATTGTATAGGGTTTGACAGAAAAATGCATGGAAGTAGGGACTTATTAGTCATATAATATACTCACAGTTTCTGTCTTTCCATTGCCTGATCCATCTGAAATGACTAAAAATATATAAACCTGTTTACTGAGTGTAACTTGAACTCGTCTCCAAAAAAGGCTTTCATTTGGATATGTTCAGATGTTATCTACTCTTCTTACTTGTCTTACACCTCTGCTAAACACTTAGTTTCTGTGGTTAGTGACATATAGTGCAAGAGAAGTAAAGAAATATTTTCTGTAAAGTGTCAGTCAATCAGGACTATGACTTTAACTGATTAGAGAAACTGACGTTATAAAAATGTGATCCTTGGAAACATTTCATTATTCATTAATTCTTGGTAACCATGAGTGCAAAATGGGGTAGAAGGATGGGAGTCTCAGTCCCATTGCAGTGTGGGCAGAATGGCCTTAGTGGTGATCAGTTTGGTTAGTATCATTGGCAACGCTCTCAACCCTGGCTCAAGTGAAGGTCAGTTGCACATAGTGTGCAAGCAACACACTCGGTGTGAAGCAACACTGACAAGAAAGCCAAAGCAAGATGCAGAGCACTTTGAACAAGACCACGATGTCTGTGAAAGCTGCTCTGAAGAGCAAATTTCTTGCAGTATATCCTCATTGTCCCCAGCCACCTAAATCATGTCTCTAACTAGCAGACATAACGAACACCGATCTCGTAGCTTGTGCGGAGCTGAACACATCAGTGCCCAAGAACACACTAAATGGACATTTTTTCAGTTCACATTCAGCTGAGCAGGAGCTCATGAACACCAGTGCTCACATATTATTTCTGCTCATTGGCAGAGCTCTTAAGAAATGACAGCAAATCCTAGTGCACTCTGAGGGCAAGCAGAAGAAAACTTCACCTCTAAACTCTGACATGTGACAACCATTACCTCCTGAATACCGTGTCCACCATACTTCAAATACAGTCAGCAAAACATTACCTACACATCTGCCAAAGGTATGAATGAAGCCTGTGAAAAAACCTGAGATGACAGCTTTCAATTAGCTAGTCTTGGTACTGATCTCCCATCAGACCACCTTGTATCTCAAAGCAAACTGTAAAAATTAGAGAGAGGCCTGGACTGGCTGGTCTATTATTTTCAACATTGTCATAACAACACTGTCTAGAGCTAATTTAAAAACATCCCTGAGTTAGCTCTGGTTGCCATGCATTTGACAGCAAGGAGGTAAGCAGAAGAACAGCAGGCCTTACTGCATCACTTGCATGAAAAAATGAAAAAAAATTATAAGAAACAGAAAGGTTTTCTCACTTCTGTTAGCTGAACTCTACTTCCCACCTGGTATGGTGAGGGATGGCAGGAGGAGGAAACATGCAAAGGAAACTGCAGATGTCATAAGAAATGCATATTTAAAATTCTGTCCAGCTGCACCGTATTGTCTGGTTATTAAGGGAACTGGGAAGAAATAAGAGAATATGGGGGGATTCTGTGCGTAGCTTATTCTTGGTTGCAAAGCAGGAACTGCTGCAAACACCCAAACATAAATAAACCACATCTTTAAGGCATGGATAAGAAATTAAATATTTCTGGAGGTGTAAAGAAGTGGCTCGGCATGTTTCAAGGCCTGTTGCTGGACAGCTGCAGTGTAATTAGCCGCAAGATCATCTGAAGTTTGAGCTGGGTCTTATGGGTTTTGTTGTTTCTCCTCCATCTGCCAAGTAATTCTTCAGTAAGCTGACATCACACGTATCATCTTTCCTTGTAAGAACACATTGTATGTTCTGTGTCTTGCAGATTTTTTTTTTCTCAACTCTTCTGTTAAAGTAAGAAATGTGGTCCTTTACAGGTAGTTTTTTTGATTATGCTGATATTTTTGAGAAAGGAATGTGACACCAGGCTCTGTAACAAGGTTTCTGGATGTGAAATCATGGTCTAAAATACACAGTAATATGTAAAGTCCTGTTATTTATACAATTTTGTCAAGTCTCTGATTATAAAATATAACAACTTGACTACCCCTGCTATTCATCAAATTCTCTCTCACACTGTTATCAGTGAGGGTTTTGCCATTTATATGACCTACACTGGGATTTATACTCTTACACTTCTTTTTATTCAATTATTACAATTGCATTCAGTAGTGAACCTCTCATGCATCCCGCTGTACAAAGGCAGAAGAAAAAGGCACCGTAGAAGTATACCAGAAGGTAGCGCAAAGACCCTCACTTTGCTTTCATCCTGGGACTCCTTTCACAAAGTGTACCTCATAAAATGAGTACATAGGGATGTTTCAATTTGAAAAAAAAGCAATCCTCATGTCCTATGCATTTATAAGCAGACTGTAGGCATTGTCCTTCTCCACTTGCTTCATGTAAACTCAGAGAAGATATAGATATAGATGTTAGAAATTTTATTTTGCTAAAAGAGGCATTCTGAGACTGACAGAATGTAACATTTTAAATGCCAAAGAGGAATTATAATGAGAATTCGATAGGCTGTGGCACAACCCAAAATGTTTGTGATTATTTCAGCCTCATAAAAGTTGCCAAAGTCTATGAAAACAGCCTTTGTTGTCCTGGTGTGGTGGAGAGGTCCCAGATTTCCTGCGAATCTGAGTGATTGGAGCAATGCAGCTGACTGTGTTAGGTGACACATACCAGAACTTTGAACTACCTATTAAAAATAAGTCTCATTTAGCATGTAGTATTAGGCATTTGACATGCAAAGATGCAAGACTTCCCGTTGCCTTCAGCTGGTTGTTGGGAGCATGCAGAGCTCTCCTGCACAAGGGGAGGGCCGGGGTGAAGGCATGCTGCCGGCTGGAGGGAAGGCTGGGAGGGAAGCATCAACATGCTGGAGCGAGAGCTGCAACCCATTTAAACCTCTGCCGTAAACCTATCGTGGGAGGGGGGATCAAACAGTGCAGCATGAACAAATGTATGGTATAATGATTATATCTCAGGACGCCAGGGCTCAGACCCGAGACCACTACCCTCTAAAGACAGAAAGTTTTTTTTTCCCTGCAGGGTTGGTTCCTTCTGGAGATTGTCCCCAGTCACATGTTTTAATGACTCCCTAGAATTTAGGCACCTTTGGACAGTGCCCTCCAGGCACAAGTTTTGTGGCCTTAAGGAATCTACATCTGGCCACTGTCATGCAACTGATATGCAACGTGAACTTTGCTCCCTTTTTAATATGTTGCACCATTGTCAGACATTCATCCTTTTGTTGTCAGCCTTCCAGAGCTCCTCTGACATTTCTTAAAGTAGTTTTTGGGACCAATCACTGATTTTACTTTAGAACAGCTCTTCAATATATGTTTCTTAGTTGCGATTGAAGAACAGCAGAAAGAAAAAGGCCAAATCCTTGTCTGTGTAAATTAACTGTATTGCCTTTGCCAGCGTTTCATTTAGGTATGGGTTTTGGCCCAGATTTCTTCTTCTTAGCCCTTCACTGACAGGCTATATGGGATAAGGAGGCTTGAGAAAGGCTTTCAGTAAGTGTCCTTCCTTAAGTAACTTTGAAGTGAAAAAATGCAGTTCCAGCCCTCCAGAAATGTTTAAAACATTTTGGATACAGACACAGATTCTCCATAGTGTACATGGCTTTTTGGCTGACATTTTCTCATAAACTAACAGCTGAGTGTTGGCTAGGATACCAGCCTGAAAATATGTTAATCAGCATCCCCCATGTGAAACCATGGCCTAATTTCACCTTGGTGATGGTCCTTAGTCCATAGTAATTTCAAGAACATGCAAAGGCTCTTACTGAAGTTTTTCTCCCTTCCCTCAATGGCATAAGGTCTGTTCCCCACTGCAGACACATGGGCAAAAGGGGTCCCAAACGTCTTTGCTTTTTTCCAGAACAGTGATCCAGGAAATGCTGATGAGTTTTCTTGCAAAAGCACAGGTTGAACCTTTTTAATTTTTCTTGGAGGCTTTTAAACATGGGAGTAACGTAGCAGCTTTCCTGCTGCTGCAGACTGTACCTCAGCCACACCTCTCATGTTCCCTCCCAGGTGTGGCATTTATTTGTGCAACTGTACAGGCAAGGGGAGGGAGATACTTTTATTCAGTACATCTGCATTCTTGTGAATTTTTTCAGTCATTTTTTTTAAAACATCATTTGTGAAGGTCACTGAGATTTAACTCGAGAACCACGTATGTGGGAAGCGGGACATTTCTACCCTAGTAAGTAGCTGTCAACATCATTAAGATGTTTTCTCCAATGTTTCTAGAACTGGTTTTCTGTTTAGTGTTTATGAACAAGTTACAAGAGACAACTGAAGTTGTACATTTCAAGTATGGTACAACAGTGAGTCAGTATTTAGAAGCATTTGAGCAGTAAGACTGCAAGAAGAAATTATGTCCTACAAAACCAGTTTAAGATGTGTCCTTTGTAGTTCTGTCCAGTTACAGTTTAGTAATAACTGTGTATAGTAAACAGTGCATGCCTTCTGTACAGGCTGATATCTGATGTACTGGAAGAAACCTTTGCCTCTTGTATTGACAAACTGGTTGCATTTGCAGGGAATGCCATACCCATCCCTTCTGCTGGGAGAATGTTGCACTTCTGCTCGAGACAAAGAGGATGCTTTTTAGTGGTTCATCACTGCCTGTAAAATCACTGTAAATAGAACAATTCCTGCTATCTCTCAAGTGCTATCATTTGCAAGTGAGTAACACAAATTGAAGAAAACAGAATCTTCTGAAACATCAGTGCTAGTTGGACCCAGACCAACTCTGAAATAATTGTACGAATAACATTGTTACATGGACTAACCTCTCTAGCTGTTTCCTGTAAGCTAGAAGAGCTATTCCATTCCAGTTCTCCTGGTGGGACTGGTATTACTTTTACCACAATTTGTTAAAAGGATCTACCTTTTATATCTTATATATAAATATAAGATATACAAAAGATATTTACATATCTTATAATACCACACATATCTTGGCACTTCAGTCTCATCAGCACTCTTCTCCTCCATCTGAAAATACAAGTAGTTAGCATGGGGAAGAGTGCTTAGCCGGGGACGTAAGACACAACTACAATAACAGCACCAGCTTTGCTTGGTCATTCCTGAAAAGAGAATGGTGCAATTTTTCTTGGGTGGATCTGGTCCTACCTGACACTGTCCAGCCTCATCAGCGCCCAACACAACAGTAACTTTTGAAACTCCTCAGCAACCAAATCTGGGGATCTGGAATTGGATGCCTTCTTGTCCTTACCTGGTTTGTTTAGTTCCTTCACCCCTGTATACTCATTATGATCTTACTGGCATTGGTTTTTTTGCAAGCATGCTTTATTGGACTCTGCAGTAAGGCAGAAAGGATGCAAGCACAACAGGACCTTGAGCTACTCAGAGTCAGATGGTGGAAGCACCTGTACCTTTTTTTGGAGTCAGCATGTGGAAAATCTCAAAAGAGCTCTTGTTTCCTGTGTGAATTATTGTCAGACTCCAAACTAGAGCAACCATCATTTAAAAATCCAAATTACAGCAACCTTCCTTTTAAAACAGATCAGCTTTGATCTGCTAGACAGAGTGCAAGTGTTTATGAACAATTTTCTCCCTACTATGTCCTAGCAGAGGCAGGTTCTTTTCCAGAGATTGTCCTTCAACCCATGTTTTTAATGACTACCTACAATTTAACCACCTCTGCACTGTGCCCTCCAGGTCTATCAGAAACAGTTCCCTCCACCCATTGACTCTAAATCTCTTCTCTGTGTCTGCTTTTGGGATTCTGCTAGTCTCTGCTTGCCATCTTGACAGTGTTTCTTCCACTATGTCCTGTACTGTGCTAGGCTCTCAAGCTTACTGCAGCTATAAAGTTGCAATTGCACCTGAAGCAAAAAACAGCCTCCCACATTCTCCTCTCTTCTATTCCATGTCAGCTGGAGTGCACACTTCAGCAGAAGGCAACTATGACCAGGCAGAATTCCTTCTTCTGCCCTACGCACCCCTTCCTAACAAGCCAGACATTACAGTGCTTATGACAGTCTTAAGCTGTGAATAAACAAATTAAATTGTACAGTCTACCACATGGAGTTCCAGTAACTCCATTTCTGCTTGGCAGGTCTTGGAGAGCTTGCAGCACAGTGCAATCCACCTGCGGGGAAGGACGCAGTGCGGACTGTGCCTCTGACTCGTCTTTCTTCGAGCCGCCCCTCTCCAGTCTCTCAGACAGCAGCCTTTTCCAGTGGGCTTGGCTGACAACACTTTTGCAATCAAAACAAACAATGGCATTTGGTTTGAGCCTTCTACCAAGCACATGGCTCACTGAGAAAAAACACCCATTTCATAGGCTGGGACTGTGCAGACTGGTACATGCTCAGCATTTTGCATTCAAGTATGGTAGCCATGCGAAATGGTAGTGAGGTTGATCTGTGGGGCCAAATGGAACAAGCAACAGACAAACAACTATGAAAATTTTTTGTGCTCTTTTCCCCAGATGTTGCTGTCTGTTTGCATGTGTTACTAAGAAGCTTACTAAATCTCTTTGTCTGTTTCTGCACTTGGACACCTGCATGTGAGGATGCAGTGCTTGTAAGTCAGGCAGTGGGTGATCTTAGAGACATCTTAGGAATAGTTCTGAAAGCTGAAGAACAAGCACAGCTCACCCTGTGTTTTCTGAAATAAAAGAATATACCACCTCCCAGGTAAATGAAATTAGCCTTATGTACACAGGGTCCCTGTGCTGTTCTGTTCTGTCCAGCAGCAGTATGAAATTTCCTTGTTACTAGCTGGACAAGGTTTTGAATAAAATAATAGTAATAATAATAATAATAATAATTATAATAATAAAGAAACTGAAAAAGAAGAATCGGTTTATATCCACTTTGGGCCTTCTTGCAAAATTCCTCTTTTCAGCTCACAGATTTCACTAAATCATCCCTCTTTTATCTCCCTCTACTGCATCCCCTCCCTCTATGGTGTTTAACATAAAATAATTTATTTTATTTTCAGAGCCCTTCTCAGCCTCTGCACACCAGTTTTTTATCTCTCATTCTCTTGTATCTCAGCTTTCACCTCCACATCCATCACCCACTTGTTAGATTTTCAAATGTCTTTGTGTTCTTTTTCATGCTGCCTCTCATAACTGAGAGTTGCATCCTGCCAATGTTAAGAAATTAAGAACACGTCGTCCTCTTTCATATCTCTCCTTAAAACTCACTAATATCTACAAGACCTTGCCCATGTGCTGGCCTCCGTACTGCTGTGGGTCAACCCCAGTAGGCAGCTAAGCACCACACAGCCTCTTGCTCACTATCTCCCCTCATCCCAGTGGAACGGGGAAAGAGGAAAGGAAGAGTAAAAGCAAGAAAAGCTGTGCATCAAGATCAAATTTGATTACTAAGTGAAGAAGAAGTGAAAAAAAAGAGAAAAAGAAAAGAAAGGAAGACAAGTGATGCAAAGGTAATCTCTCAGCACCACCCGTGGATAGACAAATGCCTTGAGAGCTTGTGAGCGATAAAGGCTAACTCCCCTAAAATCCCCTCTTTTCCCTTTGTGCGGCTGAGCATGATGTTGTATGGTGTGGAGCTGGCTTTTGCTAGTTCAGGTCGTCTTCCTGGTTGTGTTCCCTCCCAAATTCTTGCGCACTCCTAATCTCTTCTGGGGAGGCAGAGTGAGAAACAGAGAAGGCTTTGATGCTATGCAGATGCTGTTCAGCAACACCTAAAACACTAGTGTGTCATCAGCATTGTCTTGGTCACAAATCTAAACCACACCACCACATGAACTGCTGTGAAAAAAATTAACTCCATCCCAGCCAAATCCAGTACACGTACTGACCATTGCTATCCACTTCTGCCTTTATGTTACTCAACTGTTGTGGTTCACTTTATACTTAGCAATAAAGTCTTTCAATCTACAACCTGGCAGAGTGGTAACCTGTTCCTGATGACTCACTGATGCTTCAAGAAGTACTGATAATCACCCTAAAAACACAAACATGACTAGCAGATACTGAATTACACAGAGAAAGTAATTTCTTTAAGCTTACAAACTCACCTTCTAAAAGGGTATCCTTCAAAACTGTAAAATGGCAAAAGTAGGCTCAAGGCATCCATTTATAAATAACCGTAGTAACAGAACTTTTATTCCTGTTTTGTTGGCAGCTTTTGACCGCCATTTCTTAAACACCTGCTTCTTCCTTAAATCTTCTAGCCAAGATCTACCAATTATTCTCCTGCTTGATTGTCCTGTTCCCTGAGGGACATATCTAACTTATTCCTGCTCCTGAGTTGTTTACCTCACCACAGTAGCCGGTGGGGAAACTTCTACCTGACTAGTTCAAAGGCATCAAGGACAGCACCAAGCAAATATTTTGTGATCCAGTTGGATTATGGGTCTGTGGGTTGTTTGGTTCTAGCAAGCACCACAAACCCCAGCAGACTGTACAAATTCAGCCTGTGGTCCAGAATTTCTGCTCCTCAGGTGTCCTCATGGCACAGAGGGAGTTGATAGCCCTAGTGATGAGTTAACCATCTGTGATTCCCTGCTTCTTTCTTATGGTCATGCTCTCTTTACTCTTCCATTCTCAGTCATAGTTTTCTCAGGCAGTCTTCCCATGGGGGTTAGTCTTCACATTTTACTACATTTTCTTTGCTGAGAAGGAAACATTCACAAATACATGAATTGTTTTCCTGTGGTTGGATGAAATGTGAAAGAACCTTATGATAAGGTGTAAAGGGAAATCCTTTGCATGTGGCAGCAAACTCTTGATAGCCAGGATGCCCAGTTCCCTGCAGAGAGTCCCTGGATGACTGTTTCCAGGGAAGCAATACCTGCCACCCCACCTATCCTTAATCTCTGCCTTCAGCTGTAGCTTTCTCCCACACCAAGAGCTTAACTGCTTCTTCAGTGCTCTATGGACCACAGTCTTGTTCCTCCTGGGTTTCTTTGCTTCTAAATCCAGAAAAAACTCAACTTCTTTTTTTTTCTTAATTTTTTTTACAGGCATGAGAAATAACATGCAACACAAAAGAAAAAACCAATGCTAGCACTGATGATGTGTGAGGAGTTAGTTTTTCACTAATTTCACTAAAATTATAGGCAGCAAAACTAAAATTTAGAAAGAAATCACTATCTTAACAGAGTTTCAAAAGGGTTTAGAAAGCATATCTGACTTTTATATATTTTTTCCTCCTGAAAAACAACCTCCTCTGAAAGATGGAGCTAGTATACCCAGTCACTACAAGAAATTAAACTTCTGCTAATATTAGGCTGGAAAATAACTTGTCAAAGGTACTTCAAGGAAAACAGTCATTTATGACCGTGTAGTTAGTATGTTGTTCAAGATCCCACCTGGAGAGGTCTGAGAAACCAGATTTAAGGTAAAAGAAGTTTTAAAGCCTGTATTTCCTTCCACTAGCTTATTGTATACTTATGCATGTGAGACTAACACCCTATTGAGGCTTATAGGTGCAGAAGTCAGTGTTTAAACTCTGACCAGTGCTGTCTGTAGCCTGTTTTTTGTTAAAAAATCTCTCTTGTGGTTTTGTTGTAACTCGAACATTAGAAGAGCTTTAGTTACCTTTTGTAGCTGTTTTCTGCTGGAAAAGCTGGCAAAGCAGGTATTTTTAATGTGTCATTTAATTTGAAACTTTTAAAACCATTCAGTGAGCTAAACTGTAAAGCCCCCATTAATTTCTTTTCATTATATTCCATTTTATTTGAGCTTATCAGGCATTGCTTCCCTAGCTAAAGGCATATTCTGTGTATTGTATTTGCACACTAAAATAGAAATACAGTTTATGAAAACACATATGCTACTGATACATTTTAAAAACTTATTTCTGTGTTTCTAGTCTAAAAAGAGAAAAGCATAAAAAAATCTAACAACTTCAAGCAGCACAGAAAAATAAAAGTAACTATAAATATCCGTATTAGTTTACCTCATACCCGTTCTATCTAAATTGCATAGATGGCATACAAAACGACTATTCTGGCTTTAGTCAGTCTTCAAACAATGTTCCTATAATTTTATTAATAAAAAAAATAAATAGCTAAACCAATTCAGGACCAGGTGTTGTAATGTTCTCTAAAAAGAGTACATCAGTATGCCCTTGAACATTCATTCCCGTGTACCTAACTGCACTGAAAGGGTGGTAGTTTGCATTTTTCCACCTGGACGTCCTCCACCACAAATGATTCTAACTAGAAATATAAAAAATTGGGCATTTAAGGTAAAGACAGACCCAAACTTCACCCTAAAACTGAAATGGAAAAAAACACTTCTGTGTAAATTTATAAAAAATTGGTAACCTGTTTCTGTATAGCCTGATTTTTTTAGCATTTCTTTATTTTGACTAAGAACAACAATACCACAAAATGGGTGGCCCAGTGTACCTCTCTTTAGCCAAATATAAAATAATGATGGTAATAGTGTGAAAATATCACAGATTAAGTTTTTACTATTACCTCTAGGTAGAATACAACCAATGAACTCTATTTCCAAACAGTGAGCTGCCAAAACTTAGGGGACATTAATCTTTGCGAACAGATGGAATGACCTTGTAGCATTTGCTGGTTTCAAATGGTCAGTTTGAAATACAAATACAGATACAAATGTCTGTTCAGACTCCTCTTTCTTTAGGCAGAAGAAATCTAGAAAGGAAAGACCCATACTAAGAGTCAAAACTGTAAGTTTATTTAGCTTTTCATTTCTGTCTAGAAGGAAATCAGGTTTGATCAGATTTCCTATTAACAATGCTGAAAAAGAAGGAAAAGCTCGTGCCTGCACAGAGTTTTAAGTCTTCGCTCTACTAGGCATAAACCTTGGTGTATAGCCATGTATCAGTATACCCATACAAACATACACACTTTGGGGAATAATTGATTATTTAAGAAGTGAAAGAATATCTGTTTTCAGACAATCTTCTACAAAAGACAGATAAAATTTAAAAAGCACACAACAGAAACATTTTTTTACCAGAACTTGGAGTCCAATAATACCCGACAAAATAAATGGTTTTTCTGTAAGTAGGACACCTTTCATAGTAAAAAAACCTCACATGCTTACCCTTCTTTCTCCTTCTTTATTTAGCTTTCCTGTGGTTGTCCTTGCTCTTGTTAAAGAAAATGTAAGTTCAAATGAATTTTCAAATCTCAGTGCTCCCTTCAGAGCTGAGTTTGTGACATCTTTCATTTCAGTGGCGAGGGAATATCGTATCGAGGAGTATGCAACTGCAAATTAATTTCAACTATAAAACTACCAAAAAGCTCAGCTTAAACTAAACTGTAAGGCGGATTAACCCTGGTCAGAGGAAGAAGGAAAAGAGAAGGGAGGCCTGGAGACTGGTAATTTCTATATAAACCCAGAACCTGTGGCTCAAACACATCTTTGGAAAAGAAGCTGGGTGGCAAGAAAGAAATGGCAGATTTGAATAGCAGCGAGGACATATCTTTTTCCATGTTTTCTCTCTCAGAACTATGTCTCAGTGTGAAAATGCAGATCTCAATAATGCTTCATTTTCATCATTCTCTATTGCCGCAAATGCTCTCTACTTAGATAAGGAAGAGAGCTCATGGATTTTTTTCCCCTCTCTCATTTAAATAGGTCATTGTCTGCAAACCTGGCTGGGACTATTCTTACTCCAGGATGCAGGTGGCACCATCTGTCACTAGCAGCTATGTGCCAGACGATTCTGGCTTTGCTTTGTATGTGAATTTTTTTCCTGCATAAAATTGCCATATGCAGACCATGTGAAACTGACTCTGCCCAAAACACAGAGCTGTAAATGCACAAAGTATACAAAATAACAAAGACTTCAAGGATTTCTTTTATTTCAACAGCATATAAAATGTAAATTTCTATTTGATGTTTTCCCTTGAGGTATCTCAGAGTTAAAAACAACATCCTAAATACCTAAGGTAGCACGTGGGCTGTTTCAGAAAGGTTTTGTTTTCCTGAAGAACACAGAGATTGTCTGCCTTGTATCTCTTTCTAGGTAGCCTCAGAATAAAACCTCTCTCCTGCAGCCACAGGGTTGGTGAGACACAACAGCTTGGAGTTCATCTTCTGTACCTGCACCTCCAGCTCTCAGGGATGAGCCTCCTACTTGACCCAGACATTCAGACCAGGGCCATTGCAGAGCAGGAATCTTATCTTCTGATAATAAATCAGCTTGATTTGGGTGCCAAACATGATGAAACTACTGTCTAACAGAAAGCCAATCTGACTGTTGCCTCAGAGAAGAAGGGCTCTGGTGGCTTCTGAGGTCCTGTTCTCAGACGTCTTTCCCATTAGCTGTAGCTCCTGAAGTGGTCTTCCCCTGTGCCTCCACATTGGCCCAGGGAGTTGAAGTTGAGGATTCACAGAACTTTACCTTTTCACAAGAAAACAACAAAAACCTGACAGTAACTTTTATCTTAAAGTCAGCCCACCAAGCCGGAGATGTCTAGCAGCAAAGATTCCTATTTGTCAGAATACCTATTTTTATGGGAAACTTTCCAGGCAGGGCATCAGACTGGTAAAAAGATTTACTACTGAAGGTGCTTACTGATAAATAGAGCGGGTCTGATCTCAGTTATGTCCTACGACTCCACTGAAGTCCACTGGACTTAGTCACCGGGCAAAACAACAGAGCTCCACTGGGATTAAACTCTCAGTTACATGCATGCAGCCCCAGTGGATTCAGTGGAGATGCAAAGACACATATGATGGCAAAACTTGGCTTGTTGCTATATATCAACATGCAGGTGGCACCATATGCAATGGGTTTCCAGTCGCTTGGCAGATGTTCACAGCTGTCTGGGAGCAGAGAAAAAACTCACATAGTTAATTCACATTTGGGCAGCGGTCTGTTTGAGAAAAAATTACATTTGTTTGCTTTTTCAGTTTGCTGATGTTGCTTTGAAGTTTGCTGCTATTGCTGGAGGGAAAAAAGGGGACACACACTTCCTCCTCCCCTACATGATTCATGTAGTTACTGATTCCAGGACAAAAAATGAAGGGACAGACATTTACCCAGATTTTATATAGTATATACAAACATCCTCAATGCACAGGTTGGCTAAATGTTACTTACTGTCTGTTTTTCCACTCAACATCATTGTTTTTGTTCCAGGAGTCCTTTAATCTAATCTGTTTATCTATGCAGGTTTAAAAGCTTGCACTCAGCATGTATTTTGGAACGTCAGAAATGTATATCATTGTTTCATAGGAAACCTAAATAACTTTGTTGTGATAAAGGACATGGGAGAGAGAAGTCCTTAAATGTAAACAATTGTGATTTTATCCTTTGGACAATCTGAGGGAAGCTATGTTTGTTGCCTGCAAAGTTTATTACTCTGAATAGCTCGAGCAATTTTCTGATCTCCACTGATCTGCTCAATTGCTTTTCTTTTTTCCCTCCCTTGCTCAGTCTTTTCCCACCAGATGTATGTTCAGGCAGCTATAGATAAGAAAATGACCACCATCCCTGCAGCATATTCCTATTTGAAGCATAGCTTTTTCCACTATATTGCCACAGTTTGACACCACAGATTTGAAGGAATTTTTTGGCGGATCTTGCTCATTCTGACTGGCCTACAAACTCTTCCCAATCATACTGAATATGTTACAGTGTTTGCAGGGAGGACTGAAAATCACCACCAGCCCTCGGCTAAGTAGCTTGCAGAAAGCCAAGCCTGAACACCTCAAGCAGTGCTTCAGGAGGAACGGGGCTGTTATGCCGTTGACCACAAACACTGCCAAGGCTCAGAGGAAATTTTGGTGTTTTTCTCTTCTAAATAGTGAAGGCTCACTGCCACCTGTGGGCAGCGACTAGCATCAGCAGATAGTGCGATCCTGCAAAAGTCAGAGCTGGGAAAAGGTCACCAACTGCGATGGCTCCGCTGATTAAACTCTCTCTGTTTCTAAAGCAGCTGGAGAGCCACCCATCTGCAAAAAGCAGTGGGCTGCAGTGCCTGACCTCCAGATCACTGTCTTCAAACCAAGCCACCGGGAGCTATCTCTGGCTTCCAAGGGGCTGGTCTCCTGGGGGCTGCATTACGCTAAGGCTGGGCAAGAGCTCTGATCCACAGTCTCTTCTGGTGGATGAAGCCTTTGTGATGGCTCTGTCCAGTTTGAGTCCTCTAGCGCCCCATAAGGGATCATCACGTGTGTCTCTTCTCTCTGCCTGGATGCTGTTTCATCTGGACTTAGAAAAACTTGGTGGTACTGGAGGCTTCACCTTCTCTGTTAGACTGGATTGAAATTGTTAATGGTTGGAACATTATGAGTGTTGAACAGGATGAACAAATAGAAACAGACAGCAGTTCTAGTCTCACAAGCCTTGTTTTAAGAAACCTGGCCTAAAACATGGGGTTTACAATTTAAAGTTATCTCTAAAATCAGCCCTCTGGATTCAATCCGCAACTTGATTCATAGACAACAAATCTTCTTTTGAATCATATGTTTCTGGAATGGCAACTCTGTTGATCTAATTTTCTATGGTGTTTTGTAGGGGATAAATTATTCTATATAATTTTCATAGAATCATAGAATATCTCAAGTTAGAAGGGACCCATAAGGATCATCGAGTCCAACTCCCTGCAGGACTATCTGAAACTAAAGCATATGACTGAATACTCTAAGGAAGCAATTCTGTGGAATTACAAATTATTGGCTTGAACCTAACCCATTTTTAATGTAAAGTGACATCAGGGAAATACAAACAAAATTAGAACTATCTAAAAACAAAACATGCAGCTAAGAAATAGCCTGCATTTTTATAATTTATAAACTTTTTACAACATAAGAAGTAGGTGAAGTAAGCAACAGTAAGCATATATACCTGAGTTTAGGTTGGTTCTGTATGTACTATTTTATTTCCTGTGAGAATTTAAATTCGTTTGCATTCAAGAACTCACCTGTAAATTTCTCTACCCCTAAACTGGTAAAGACAGAGCAGAGTATTTGAGCAGAATCCAACCACAGACAAACAGACATGCCGAAGTCCATATGCACACAATGGAGCGTAATTCTCTCCACTGTGCCACCACTGAATGAGAATTTGCATAGAAGGAGACTCATTACACTTAAAATACTCATTAGTAGCTCTCTGCATGAGGGGCTTAATTGCTCTCCTTTTGATGAACCTCATTTCATACCACTGTGCACCAGAGCTGGGCAGGAGCGTAAGGGTTGGGAACTGCACCTTCGGAAAGCCCTTGAGCGAGACGCGCAGTGCAGTGGCACGTTGCACAATGCTGATCAGTTAAGAGCTTAGGAATCAACTGCAGTGGAGTTCGGCCAGACTTCTTGGCTCTAAGTGAGTTGCCAAACACTACAATAGGTATGTGATCTTATCTTCTTAATAGTGTGTAAAAAACTTAGCACAATTTGGACACAGTATAAATATTGTTGACAGTGTTCTTTAACAAAATTATTCATAGCAGCTTAGTTCCAGCTGCACAGCTCCTGCTGTGTCTCTTTCTTAAAAATACTCCCATAATAAACACTCACAATGCTGTACCTGTTTTCCCAAAAGGTACAAAGATTTGTTTATGAATACTTCTTTCAAAAAAAAATTAGCATTTTTTTGTGTATTTCCAAACTTATAATAATTTATTATGGTTTTGGCAATATCCGAGACGGTTGTACATAAAAGGATTTAAGACATCTGTTAATCCTAGGATATTTAATTAAATATTACTATATAAACATAACATCTTACCAAATATTTACATGTTGAGTAATGTGGAAATATTAAATTTCATTTTATACCTACTCTTGTGAGGACTGATATTTTCATCAGTGTTCATGAAACTGAGCCACAGTAAAATGTATTTCAGCTTTTCCAAAAGCAAATACAGAATGAACCTTAAAAATAGCAGACTTTTCTAATCTAGAGAAAAGTACGCGTGTATGCTTGTGTACCATATGCATGTCTGTTTAAAAGGAGTTAGATAAGTTAATGGAGTAAGAGTTATCAAGGGTTATCTAACATGAAGATGTTACCTCTGGCTCTGAAGCCAGCAGAGCTGCAGATATACAGAAGCTGGAAGATCATGCTGGATGTTATCACTGTGTGACTGTTTTTTTTCCTTTTTACCCTTCCCTAGGCCTCCAACGTTGATCTCCATGAGACAGAAAACATGGCTAAATTGACCTTTCTTCTGCCAAACTACAAGTGTTACAGAATCACAGAATCACAGAATGCTATGGGGTTGGAAGGGACCTCTGGGAGATCATCTAGTCCAACCCCCCTGTCAAAGCAGGTCCATGTAGCGCAGGTTGCACAGGAATGTGTCCAGGTGGGTTTTGAATGTCTCCAGAGAGGGATACTCAACCCCCTCTCTGGGCAGTCTGTTCCAGTGCTCTGCCACCCTCCAAGTAAAGAAGTTCCTCCTCATGTTTAGGTGGAATGTCTTATATTCAAGTTTGTGCCCATATTTTTATCTAAAGCTTATAGGAGAGAGCATGATGAAAGAAATTTATTCTTCTTATGGGGCAACAGTTTGCTCTGGCTTCCTACCTCTGCCATTTTTGAGGCTGGGGAGGGGCTTGGGCAGCAGCAGTACTATGGACAGGCACGCAGTTTTGAAGTAGAAAAAAGTTTGCAGGGTGAATCCTGAAATGGAGCAGATAGACCACAGCACTGTATTGATCTGCTCATGCAGTCCCAGCTTGATCCTACCTAATTGTATTGCTGTTTCCTTGTTAGTGTAACTGTTATAAATGTCTTTCAGCAACCAAGGGAGAGAACCAGCTCTAGGAAAGCAAGCTGAATCCCTAAATATTCAGAAAATATTTCTGTTCTGCCTACAGGGGCTTTTACACACTTCTGAATACTAAAGTATACGGAGTAGATCTGTGTCTTACCACTTATGCCAAAGAAAGAGCACAGCAAAGAAGAGGGGTCCCTACAGTGGACCTCTGAAGAGAAATTTTCTCTGGCCCGTTGTCACTTTCCAAACAAATACAGAAGCTGTGCAGCTGCATTTCATGCCATTTCCATTTCATGCCAATATCCATTTCTCCTCTTCCCTGAATATTTAGCAAACACATATCTGCATTTATGTATTTGCCTTTCCTCTAGTACTATTATGTAGGGGGCCTGGGAAGATAACAAATGCAAATATAAGGCTCATAACAGCCACTTCCTCCTCATGCACCTGCAAACAGGAACAGCACTACCCCATTTAGAGGATGCAAGGTTCTCACACTGCTTCTGCTGGAAGCAAAGGGTTATTCCGCTATCACCATCACTTCATTTAGCTTTAGATTTCAGGGCTTTTAGCAACACAACACTGTGTGGGTGTAGAATAGCATACTCCTTATACTTCTTATGCTCCTTATGCTTATACTTACGCTTATGCTTGTGCTCCTTATCCTTACCCTTGTCCTTATCCTTATGCTTATGCTTATGCTTATCCTTATCCTTATCCTTATCCTTATCCTCCTTATGCTTATACTCCTGGCACGTTTCCTTTGCCTTCTTCAGTTTGGAGTAACTGTACTCTGAAATGGCCAGAGTGGCTCTTTGTCCCCTTGAAAAAAAATGTAGAAAATACATTTGGGAGCTGGGATCGAAGTTTAGTAACTGCTGGATACTGAAGATCATGGACCAAAGGGAGACACTGGTATCTTTTCTCCAGCCATGATGCATTATTTTGCATCATATAAAGAAGAGAGCTATGGGGAAACAGGAAGTCTTTTATCTACCTTGTATGCTTTCTCTTATGATTAAAGCCATCAAAAGGAGTTCCTTAGCTAATGCCTGTGCTGAGAAACACAGATACAAAGAACGAGTGGCTCTAATACTAAGACAGATGACGAGGAGCTCTGTTGTTCTACTTCACAGTGGGTTTGGTACCATGGTAAGAAATGGTGATGGTGAGGGTGGACAGCTCAGGCAGTGGGAAAAAACGTCACTACACATTGTTTGCACAGGCAAAATCATCTTCACTGTGTCCCTGGAGGTGTTTCCTGCAAAAGGTTAACATAGACTGCATGTATTGTATTTCAAAATGTGTGAATTTATCTCCCAGACGTTTCCAGTCAGAGGTTCCCCAGCCTTGGCTTGATTCAGTAAAGCACATGTACTTTTCCTACTCGTGTTGCTCCTCAACAGGAAAGAAAGATGTCTCAAAGTTGTCATGGCCATACACACCTCTACTATAATTCTGCTGTTTACTACCAACTTGCCTCAGGAAAACATTCTGCCCATGGCAATTACCCACCTCTGTGATACAAAGTAGCTTCAGATGATGCATCTTCCAACTGGAACAATGCTGTCCCTGGGTTACATAGAGGTCCAAACTGCCTTTGCTCTTAGTCAGCCCAGGATGCCCCCCACCATCACCAATGTAAGCTCGTCTTCTCTGTTCTTCAGGCTTCTCTTTTTCTGCCAGGAAAATGTAATAAAACATAGGAAACGTCAGAAAAAAAGACACATAAATACATGTGGATGCCCTTGCACTTTCCCTTCAATATTGCTCACTTCTGCATTTTTGATTTATCTTACTCTTTCTTTACTGAAATTTAACCTTCCCTTTCTTTTCTGTCTCCCTCTCTCTAAATAACTGATTGCACTTTTTCACTCAAAATAGAAGAAAGTTTTGGATGTCCTGGTCCTATGCCCTAGCTTCCAGCGATCACATAGCAGCATTTTAAATTAACTGACAAATCAGTTAACTCCACCAATGCTGAAATTTAAATTATAATATTGAACAACTATTTAAGCTACCAAACAGCAAAAGTGAAAAAAACCCCATGAACCAACACACAGAAGAGCCTCCTTTGCTAGCTTGCATTTGGAGCTTCCTTCCAAAATGCAGTTGCAGTCGCTCTCCAGTGCTGTCTCATCCTCATGATCAGTCCCTGCTGTCCTGCTGCCCACTCTTTGAAAGAGACCTGGTCTCTTTCAAACCTCCTAGCCCTCTCTTCCCTATATTGCTGCT
Organism: Numenius arquata; assembly: GCF_964106895.1. Classification (NCBI taxonomy): domain Eukaryota; kingdom Metazoa; phylum Chordata; class Aves; order Charadriiformes; family Scolopacidae; genus Numenius; species Numenius arquata. The sequence continues at coordinate 28,380,448 of NC_133616.1, read as the reverse complement.
TTGCTAAAGGCAGAAGCCTATTCTGATACTTTCTTTCTCTATGTATTAGCATCAGGGTCTAATTTTTGCCTGCATTTTAATGGGAGAGTGGCAACATATGCAAGATACTCTGGTGCCAAGTAGTGCAGGGATGCTATCCAGTTCTACAATGTTTTGAGCATTCCAGTCTAGGGTCAGATTTGCTGTAGAAGTGTCTCTACTTCTACTTTTTTTTTTTTAAAATAATGTATTTTATAACATGCTAAACACTTCCACCTGGGTTCCCATTCACTGCATGTGTGATTTATTCAATCATCTTTAACTTTGTTTATTTCCACTTTTTTTTTTTAAACTTTTGCATGAGCGTGTGTGGTGGAGGAAAGACATTGCTGGAACATGTGTGTGTTGGGTCTTTTGCAGTGTTTACTCTGGCCATGAGATTGCAGAGATGAACCTGGCCAAGATCTGTCAGATATGATGAGTAGTTTTATTTTGCTGGATTTTTTCAGGAGATGGCAGGAATTGTGGGGGAGCCTGACCTGAAGGACTCTAAAAAGGAGATCAATTTTCAGAAAGTAACAATGATTTTTCCCTTTGAAAACAGATGTCTTGACTGGACAATCATCCTGGTACTGCTGTTCAGACCTATATGGCAAAACCAGCCAAACAGCAAGAGGGCAGTAGGTCACTGAGAGGGTGGCTGCTTTTTCTTGTCCTCCAGGTTCCCTTTACTTCCACAGAATGGTCCACCATCCAGAAACATTAGTATCATCAGAGACAATAAAGTTGTTCCTCCGGGAAATGCTGGTGTCAGAGGTTTCCACTGGTGGGGATAGTCTACTACTACCATTCTATAGTTCCATGATTCTATGATACTACCTCAGAGCAAGGGAAATACAGACATGTGGAAGGACAGAGGCATACCTTGATCCTGAGACATGGGCTGCAGCAGTAAGATGGCAAGGTATTATGATTTCCAGTTAAAGAGGACAGTCTGACCCCAAATGGGGTGAAGAGTAGGCCTCCATCATGCCAAGGATGTGAGTTACTAGAAAACTTACCCTTGTTTCCATTTAACAATGCTGTAAGCATGGGTGTTTGCTGTCATCGCTTGTTCTTACGCTCTTTACCTGGGGAAGACCTACTCCTGGCTGGAATATTTACTCCTGCTGGTAGAGTAGTACAATTCAGAGCACTCAGCTGCATCCCAGAATTAGCTCTGCTTTTTTTCTCATGATGTGTGAGTTGGTTTTTTCCCATTTCTAGCTTTTGCAGGGTAATTTCGTGTGAATTTATGGTCTTCTGTCTTTAAGTACTTTGTTGAGGACAGGGCCCTAAAAGACGCCTGAAATGTTTTGCTGCAGAAAGACAAGTAAAGAAAGAGCTTGCATGGATTGAATCCCAGTCTGTTACTGGAAGGGATGCTTACACTGTCAATTTCCCTGCGGTGCAGGTATTGCCAATGTTATCCTGAAAGTTCCTGTGGTTCCATGCAAAACCTACTGCCCATCCATCAGCAGAATACAGGCCTTTTAATTTAGCCATGGTGATATATGTGTAACTGAGCCCAAGAAAAAAACACAAGGAAAAATGCAGTTTCCCACTCCCAACCTCCTCCCCAGCCCCCGACCTCCCTCCTTCATTCTGCAGTTGGAAAGTGAAAACAGAACTTTAGCTCTGTTTTCTCTCTCCTGGTAATCCTCTGTCAAGAGGCCATCTGTCACTCTTTCCACCTCAATGAAAACATCATCAGCTTTTTCATTTTAAGTGTTGACTTGAGAGACAAACCAGCCCTCATTTGTACCTTAATGTTCGTCTAGAAAGTGTTTTAAGATTTCAGGTTACACTCAGCAAGCCAATGCCCAGTGGGTCTAAGGGCTTAGATGGAGCTGGCCTCTCAGCTAGGAATTTATTGATTTGATACAGTTTCTTTTGTTACTTCTGAAACACAACGCACAGGATGGGGAAGCGGGGAGACCTTGATTAATAAAAGCATGAACTAAATTGCATATGTAAAGGGAGGTAAACAACAGGCCAGAAGCAGATAACATGTAGGAATTGAGTTTGCAGAGAAAATGTGGTCTCATGTTGTTGGGAAATAAAGATTAAAAAAATAAAAATCAAAATCCCAGCTTTTCATTGCATGCTTGTTATGGTCCCAAGCAGACCTGTGCGTGCCAATCCTTCTCAGAAGGTCTGTCCCATGCTGCAACTCTGGCTCCATCAGGATAGTCTACAGATCTCTCTCTGTTTTGGTTTACTACCCTACACAGGACTTTACTACACAAGGAGGAGTAACAGTTTATGAATTCAAATCAAAGAGAAAATTAATGGAGTTAAACTGGTTTACCACAGGCTATATACAAGTCATTATTTACCAGCTGTTGTTGTTTAGCGGTGTCCAACACACTGCATGTAGGAGAATGGGTGGGTAGCTGTTGGTCAGTGCAAACCATTTTACACAGGCTGTGCTCATGGTAATCCTTAATTTCTATCTCAAACATCCATGGTTTTACTCCTGAAACACAAGCAGCAGGAACCATTTTATTTCCATACTTAGCGACTTAGTGGCTAATAAACAGAGGTGCCCAGAGATGGTGTATATGCTGGCATGCTGGAAAGGGTACCAGGGTGCACCCTTCACGAGCCTGTAAGAGCAGGTAAGATGGCAGACAATTTGATTTAAACCACAGACTGAGCGTATTCCCGTGAGGTGTTTATGCTGGTAATGATAATCGATAGAACAACTCACATGCCCATGAACACAACCAGGCAGAAGAGGAGGTTTAAAAGGTTATTTAGAAGAAAGTCAGACTCTATAGACATTTTCTATGCTGCTGTGTCACATCACCTGTACCTTTATTGACTTATTCTTGATTTGCACCAGAGTAGACAAGGGTAGGATCACTTTCATGGTCTAATACAGTGGCTACAGAATGACAGTACCCAACATTGCTTCTGAAAAAAAAAGAAATTATAAAAACAATAGAAAAACAGAGGATGGGAACAAAAATCTGAGTGCTGAATAACTTAAAAAGCTGAAGTAATCATTCTCATGGGACTACTTAAAAGCTGTAAAAAGTTGGAAGTGTTTAAGAAACAATTGTTGAATTGGAGCAGCGCTGCTGACAATGGCTGACATTAAATGTAATAATTGGGTACAAAGGCTACTTTTGCTGCCATATTATTTATTAGTTTCATTAATGTTAGGTCCTTGGGGGAGTTAAATGATTTGAAGTTTGGGTTTTTGTATTTTTATACCTACTTTATTTTTGTTCTGTATCAATTTTTAAGGAGAAAGGATGTAACAAACTGACTTCAGTAGTTATGCGGGAAAAGATTGCAGAGTCTAATCCACAGGTATAGGGGAGTTTAGTCTTTCTCAAAGTAAGAGAAGAGGGGTTTAAAAATGTGTAATTTCCATTACATGAATTCTTTTGTATCAACAAAATGAAGTTTCTTAAAGGAAAAAGTAATGCTTCCCCTCATCTTGTTTATAACAATGAAATGATAGACTTGATTCATCAAAGCTCTTTTCCCATGAATGAAACCTCATGGAAAGTATACTCACTTTTTTTTAACTAACGGTACACTTATAAACAAGTTTAACATGACTGATATTTTAATCCATGGTTAATCTACTTCTCTAGATCCTTAAAGAGTCCAATAACTCAATAGATAGTTTATAACCATCTAGAATACATTAATCTCTCTAACATGGCTATAACATCTGTTAATCATTTGTTACTCACTTGTACGCCATTTATAAATGCAACCTTTACATAAAGCTTGAGTGAAATATTTTGTGTTTGTACAACACGTTCCTTTCAAGGAATGCAAAGTACTTCGTAAGCATCATTTAGTTGAGGATTATTACTCCCACATGTTATAGGTAAACTGTATCCTCAGTTTCCCAATAGACAGACTAAGAAATAGGGTTACATCCATAACTGGAAGAAGAAAGAAGCACTTGTGAGCTACATCAAATCAACAGACTCCTGTATCCCACAGACTTCCTATATGAATTCCTGCCTGTAACTAGTACGACACAGTATCCATATTGTGCTTCTGAAGCCTCATGCCTAGGCATGAGACTTAGCCATTGCAATCCCTTCCTAAAGTGAATATGAATAGATACAAGCCTTCCAAGGAATGGTCAGCATTCCCTCAGGAAGATCTGCTTTAAACCCTGGTCTGTGTAGGCTTGTTTCTCCCTGTACTTAGTGCTCTCAGCTTGCAGGCAGAGGTGAAACTGGCTTTGCCCATGGACCTTTAAAGTATGAGGGAGCTCTGAAGCTTGGGTTAAAGCCTTGTCTCAGCAGGAACTTGTATGTTCAAGCATGGATGTTTACACTTGTGGTAGATGATGGGTGTTCCTAGTCTTTGGAGTACGCTTGGACGCATGCTCAGGTTTCATTTCTGGAATACCCCAACTCTCACTGCTTTCCTGACACAGTGGAGAAAGGTGTGGTACAGCTAAAAGCAGAGGTCAGGCTTTCTTGATCCATCTCAATCACAAATCAGTCCTCTCTCCCTTAACAGCCATCAGGTTGTACAAATAGGGTTATACCTAAGAGTTCCTTCACTCCTGTTTCTTCAGAGCCAAAGTTGTGCCTGTGCCGTTTTCTGGGCTGAGTGAGGCAGTGCTATCTTTGTAAGTCCTCCTTGCTGTTGCCATTAACAAGGACCTCCACTTTGCAAACCACCATTTGGTGAGTCTGTTCCATCCATCATCCTTCATTTTCCCCCTTCCTGGATAACATGCATTTCTGCACTTCTTGTTGACCCTACAGTCTTTGATAACTGCAAAAACCCCCACTTATGGACATCTTCTGTTTGCTCCTAAGCAAGACTGGTCAGCAAGCCAGTGTCAGAAGATGTGTTAAAGTTCAAAATACAGCACAAGAGCTAAGCTATTCAGGAGGTGAGGAATTCAAATATGAGCAATTGTTCTGATTGCCAAGCTCTACTCAGCTCATTTCCAGTTCCTTGGATGTATTCATATATCTGCTTTCTCACTTGTGACAGGATATTTTACTGACTGTCTTACACATAAGCCTCCTATTCTTCTGAAACCAGGACATTTTTTCATATCGTTTTCTGCCTAAAAAAATAATAACCAATGCTTTCTTTGGATCTCCTTTTTGTATTTAGACTAAGTCGAAAGGCTACACCAGAATAAATTTAGAAAGAGTGAAATTGATAAATACACCTGGCCTGAAAGGCTCCTCCAGCCATGAAAACAATTGCAGCAACACAAAGCCTACTCCAATGTATCATGAGTACCTTGTGGTCACTACTTTACCTCAGTGACCCCTTAATGAGGCAGGATCTGCAATTTGTGGAGTTGGAAGGAGAAGCTGTTCAAGCAGGAGATGCGGGGAACATACAACCTCCCTCTACGAGATCCTTCACCACAACCTGAGAAGAAATAGCCCTGTAGGTCCCTGATAGTTCTTGGCCAGCCCTGCAGCAGCCTTGCTCTTTGTTCCCACCATGAAATTGCCTGTAATGGCTGCTGCTCGGTAAGGCTCAGCTCCCGGGAGCAAAACCAGTATCAATCTCATCCGTCACAGCCCTGCGCACATATCCGCAGCATACTATCACTCCCTGACCCACAGTCCAGCGGGACTGTTTCAGGTTTGCTCACTGAAATGAACCTGTGATGTATCTGCCTTGCAAACTGTTGGGTGTTATGGGTGGATCTGGGCGAGCTGTAATCAAAGCTAGACAGAGTCCTGAAAACAATCTAGCTGCGATAGCAGAGCACTTAGCAACAACTCTGAATTAGAGGCTAACTCATGGTGTTTCTTCCACAGCTTTTAGCCTTTTCCCCATTTCTTCTGATCTGTTTGGGTAAGCATTTGCTGAAGGCTTCTCTCATTCTCTGGTATCTGATATATCATACTGCTACTCCGTCATACAGTGATGACCTCTCAGGCTGTGATACGTCTTAACCATGACCACTTTCCTGACTTTGTGATGCCAAGTTCAAACCTCAGTTCACCAGCATGATCTCTTTCGGCAGAAAAGAGACACAGGCTTCCACTTGACTTTACTTACCATTTTGTTTCCTATTAGACAAAAGCATCACTTCTGTAGACCTTTCATATCAATTCAGAGACTACACACCTTATCATCAAAACCCTTTGGGTACTGAGGGCTACCCAAATGGAGGTCTGAGTAAATATTGTTTCCCAAGTAAGTGCTTGAACAAGCACTGATGAACATGTGACTGACTGAAAAAAACCTTACCTATACATACACACACACACACATATATACACACACATATATATGTATGTATTTGGTGTCTGCCTTCTGTCCTAGCATTTCTCCTTTAATAGGAAATATAATAGTTGTCTGCCTCCTCTGGTTCTTCTAAGGTAACGACCAGGGCTACATCAGGATAACATGTATCTCTCGCTTCTTGTTTCTCTGTAAGAAAGTCAGAAATCTCCTAAGGCAGTAAACAATATGACAGTTGGACCTCTTCAGCACCTGTCTGTACCCCATTGGGAGCTATCTTATCTTCTGCCTAGTTATTAGGGCCCTCTTCTCCCCCACAGAGACTTCATGACTTAAAAACTTGTAAATGTAGTTGTGGGTACTAACTTTCTGTACTATAACAAATGTCACAGTCTCTCAGTTTTGGTTAACAGGCGTATCCAGTTCAGACACTCCATGAATGAAAAACACATCACTGTAGGGCCTAAAATTTCCCATTTACCTTATACTGTCTGCAACTTGTTTCAGAGCCTATAGGCTTGCCTGCCAGTGCCTGAGTTTAACTTGAACAGCTCATCCTATCTCAGGCTGACAGTCCATGCTTTCCCTGTGCAATGTTCCTGTTTCTCCAGTGAAGAATTCCCCTGAGAACATGATGCTCTTACACAGTCATAGAAGACGGCCTTGCAAGGCACCAAAAAGCCACCTACTCCATCTTTCTGCCTTAGCAAGAGCTAACTACATTAGGCCATTGCTGAGTTGTCCTCATTGATCACTGGCATTGGCAACCTCTTGCAAAGAGCTGTGATGCACTGAGGTTTGTGCGCCTTTCTCTTACTGTTGGTTGTTGGTGTAGATTGCCAGTGCGAGCGTAGCCCTGGGGATGCTTTCTGAGGACTTTGTGCACTGGCCACCTTGATAAACCTGCAGTCCAGCTTGAGCAGGTTTCCCCGTGCTTTTGCTTTGTCAGTGGCCAGTTCTGGGCCTTGCATTAATTTGTTCATGAGTATTTTACTCCATGCCTATGTCACCCTTTGGTTCTTTTGTCAGGAGCTCTCCAAAATGAGACGGCTGGCTTTTCAACCCTGAATTGGTCATATATATTTCACCTTCCTGCTTCTTTCTAAAGTCCTTGTCTGAAAACAGATTATCTCATTCCTGTGGAATGTACCTCTCTCCAAATGTCTATACTACCATATCATATTTAGCATCCTCTGTTCAGATCACTTGAAAACATTTAAAACATGAAGCTCCTTATGGATGGCTATTGTCAGAAAAAAAGCTTCCATCAGGTGTCTTCTTTTTTGCTTGTAGATACATATAGGACATTCAGCTGCATAAAAATTGTTCACTTTCCCTCCATGCTTCTGTCTACACTCAGGTGTGATGATGACATTCATTGCTCCATGCTGCTACAGTGGATATTTTCTAGTCCCTTAAACTCTTGGTACTTCAGGTTGCTAAGGAGTCTGGCAGAGATGCCCTTCCCTTGGTACTGGAGGTTCTGTTGGTTGGCAGCTCGTAACGCGAGTCCTGGAATAACATGAGCTGTTCCAAGTGTGTCTCACAAGGTAACTCATTTAAAAAGTTACAGTTCTGCACATTAACCTCTTCAAGAGATGAAAAACACTTGTCCCTTTATGACTGCCTGAGAGTCACTTAAATCTCCATGCTTCAGATACACGGCCCTGCCTGAAGTCTGACCAGGCTGTAGAGAATACCAGGATAACAGCAGACAATGGACCCCTCACTTGCCTTGATACCCAGACTGTCACAGACTAGACATTCAACTTTGCAGCTGAGGAGAGGAAGGGGAAAGAACTTTGTGCTTGTTGGTGCACAGAAATGCCCCTGACTATCTTGAAGAAACCAAGGAGTTGTATGGAGACAGTAGGTTACCAGATTTCTCACCTGAAAGAAAGATTAGGTTGTTTCCTGTTGTAACTATTCAGCCACCTTCTAATGCCTCCTTTCAGGTGTGGCTTCCTCCATACAGCCCACCTGGTCAGCTTGGCAAGCTCCTTGTCCACCTGGCAGAGCCCAGGAGCCTAACCCTGCCCAACGTGGAGCACTGCCTGGCTCGCAGTCCCTCAGAAAAAGTACAGTAGCTCAGGAGTTTGAAGGGTTTTTTTGATCTAAAGGAGATCTGCATAACTCAAATGGGGAACTCATTCCAGGGAACATAAGAATGCATCTTGTCCTGAAAGCCCTTTCTGAATGGTGTGCAAAATACCGAACAGACACAGTATGTACTTGGCCTTCTTGCAATGCCTATTATTACCAATTATTGTTGAACAAAACCAGGGAAAGACCTCTGGAGGGCAGCCATATATTTTGAGCTTGTTCTTGAAGGTCTTGCAGTATTTTGGCTCTTCTTTGATCTTTATGGAGCCCAGAAGAGCCAAGTGTGCAGACGTTATGTATTCAACGTGTACATAAACTGTAGGTTCTATAAAGAATGCTACAAATTCTGACTTTTGGAAAGAGGTCTTTGCCCTCACTCTCCTTGACTTTTAAAAATCACCTTATGTGTGCATTTTTTTTCTGTTTTGCCCTTCTTGTTGTCCATCTCATGCTAAAATTGGTATGTAATAAATGCTGGTTGATCCCACTGTGAACAAACTTAAGACCCAGTTCTGAAGATCCATGTACCTCCTGTAGGATTTTAACTTCCCTTAATTTACTGCACGTGCCTCTGACAGCTCCTTTTTCTCAGTTAAAGTCACTTGGAGATTTGTTTAATAAAAAGTATTAATAACGTAAGTCCTAAAAACTTCTGAAGTTATTCTGGCCACAGGGTATCTTTTTATAATGCTTCAGGCACAACTTTTTCTTACAATCAACTTCATGTTTCTCAAATCAGTATGTACCAGTGGTAGCAGAGTCCTGAGTCTTTGGAGCTAGCTTTCCAGCAGAAGAGTAATCAATAACAACTGAAGTAAGGGAGAGTTCAGTGCTCAAAACCCACATGTACACTTCCAGTAGGACAACACAGAGTAAACAAATTTTCCACAAGGTGAAATTGTCTTCATTGCTAGGACAAAATACATGGAAGTCTTTATCTTAAAGACATTGCATTATGTATGGCATTAACATGCTTGAGGAACACACAAGGTAGAAAGAAGTAGAAAGAAGGCTTCTGGTTGTTGTTCAAGGTAGTGTTCAGCATCAAGCAATACGGGTGAGTCAGCTGGCTTTAAGGAGAAAAGAAATAGATGAAGATACGTCATAGTCATATAAAAATATAATTAAATATATAATTAAACCCTTTCTCTAAAATGATTAGTTTTCAAGTCGCCGCAGGCCACATCTTCCCACGCTCACCTCATGTCAGAGATCAAACCGCCTCTGTTATTTGGAATTCAAATGCAGCCTGTCCCACAGCTTTGCACAGACAAGTTGCCAATAGAAGGACTTGAGGAAAGAACTATCTGGAAAATCAAAGACTATCTTTAATTTAGGGAGCTGATTTTGTTAAATACAAGAGTAAACTGAAGTTTCCAGTTTGCATGTATAATATATTTTGCATAATAGGAATGGCAACAGCAACTGGAAACCAGCTGCAAAGTTAAAATATTCCATAAAATACAATACAATATAAATATCAGCAAAATTATTGGCTCTTATTCATGATTCTATGAGTGTCACATCACTAGCATCTCATGCACTGTATGTCCAGCTAAAGCATACAGAAAACAGTTTGGACCGTCATTGCTGATATGATTCTCCCACCTTATACTTTCCCAATAATTACATAGACGGTGATCTGCCTTTAAAATATACCTTGTGGGATACACAAATAAAGAAGTCACCTGACTGACAACTTTCTATGGTACTTTATGTCACGACACAAACTTAAGATAATGGTGAAGTTTCATGCTTGCAGTTTGATTTCCAGCAGGGCACATTCCACCTTGAGCTAGTTTTCAACCACTTGCCAAAAAAGAAAAATAAGCTGCTGCATTTGGATATGGAGTGTGAAATCACCCGGATGGGAGTAATGTGAGTGCACATAATTGTACACCTGTTAGTTATTTCTGAGAAGCTAACCTGTTCATGCTACAATTAGGTACAGTGTAAATCACGAAGACAGAAAACACATTCAATCAGTTGGACATGGTGACAGAAAAAAAAATCAGATTTCATGGCTTGATAGAAAAATCACATTAGGGTCTAAATGAATTATTTCTACGACTCAAATAAATTATCATCCAGGCTTACGTTCTTCTATTAACAAGACGAACATTTTGGGGAGAGAGACTTATATACTCCAGGGGAAGGTGGGTGTAAATCACTGCAGTCAAGGATACAGGGGTTTAGCTAGGGTATGCACTGAGAGTTGTTCTTAAGCAGGGAAATGTACTTCTAGGGGGGAGGCCAATGAGAAATTTCCTTGATGTGAATGGTACCATATCTGGTGCATTTTCCAGACATAAGCCCACAAAACTTCCATTTGCAGTGTCAAAAGATGATTTGCTGGCATCACGTCAGCAACCCTGTGCTTTGAAGATAAATGTAAGCCCAGGCTGTGGCAGCAGCCTTCAACACCATGTCAGCAACACAGAAGGAGTTTGCACTGCAGTGTTTTGGTGCAATAGAGAAATGAGCCAGCCTTAAGCACTGCCGTGGAGTTTAAAACTTGATCATTCATTACTGGCAAACCCGAACACCAGTGGCTCTGATGCTGGCAGCTTGACATGGTGCCATTCCCTTTCTCGGTGGCTGCTGTCTCACAGAATTCACTGGTGTGCTGTTGTGTGATGGATTGTGTGTCAGGGTGAGGCATCTGCATGCACCCATTTCCAAAATATACAGTACCTCTACAAGAAGTTGTCTCACTCGCTCAACACTTTTGCTCAAATAAGAATACATATAGTATGGCAAGAAACTGGTTTTGCTGGTTTCTGCAGCCTTCAAAAAAATAATTATCACATTTTGCCCACATACTTTTAAAACTCTAACAAAAAGAAATCTCCAATGGAGGGTCAAAATTTTTGCTTGAGAGTAGTAAAAAATCTCACATGTATAAATACATAGCCATCACGTGAAATACTCGTTCTGTATTGCTGTGTGTCCTGAAATAATGACCTGCATCAACAACAAGAGTTATGTTACAACAAACATTACTAAATAATATTTTTTACATACAACCTTTAGCTGAGCAAGCCCTGGGCTTTATTTTGACCACACAGGCCTTTATTCAAAGCCTCCTGAAGGCAGCAATGAGTCTTTAATTTTCTGCAGTAGGCCTTGTGTGGACCACATAGCTTTCTGAGCATGGTTACAATCTCCTTTCTGTAATAGTTAGTGAGGTGCAAGGCCAATGAAGCCCATGGTAGCGCGGCTAGGCAAACTGAGTAGGAGATGAGCACAGGAGCCAAGGACATGCAGCAGTTCTTGTGAAATCATCAATCATTTAATTTGTTCTAACATATTTAAATTTACTTTGATTTGGAACTGTTCCAAGCCAAAAGACAATGGCACACAGCCAACAACTTAAATATCTCTTAAGGCCATAAATATGATCCTCAGTCTTTGCATACATCCACTATTAGTGTCAATTCCACTTAGACATGCCTTCTGAAGAAGCAGTAGATGGTCCAGATAAGTATTATCCTCTATTACATCTTCAATATTACATCATTTTGACTCCTGTGGAAACAGGTCTTTCTTTGATGCAATAGGTGCATGTGTATGTATCAGCAAGGATCAGCTTTAATGCTTATAAATCTTGCATAATCACTTCCTGATCTGGGCAGTGCTGGATGGCACCATTGTCATGATAAATGAGAATAAACCAGTGAATGCAAAAGAGATTAACACAGCAGAACTGCTGGCTGGGTGACTTTGGAACTTCATTATGTCATGCTTATTAAGCAGTTCTAAATATTCAAGGTATGAAGCAAGTTAGATTTAATGATGCTTTATCAGAATACCAAAAATCAATTCACTTATTTATTAAATTAAGGCTTTTTAAATGACATCTTAATGTGCTGTAAGTAAGACAGAGGATGGTCAGCATTAGTTCCACTACAGTTGAGAAGGAAAGGTAAGGGAGAGTTGGATCAGACCACCTCTGGAGCATGTGCTGTTAGTCCTCTAACAAGAGGAACTGCCTCTCTTCAGAAGGAAAGAAATGGAATGGTGGATTAGGGTGGTTGATCTGGGGTTTATAGAGTTTATCTAGAATGTAAACTAACAGGGCAAGTGGATCCGCTTAAAAAGAGAACGTCTACACGCTGTGTACACTGGGTATAGCTTTGTGATGCCAGTCTGTCTCTATCAGTGGAATATGTCCCAATGTTGGCCACCCTTTATCTGAGGGGCAGCAGGATGCTGACCACCTCAGTGCAGCTGGGGCTGTGCCTTTTTCTGTGTCTCTGGAGTAACCACTGTGCTTTGAGCAGTCTGCTACAATAATAAACACAGAGGTGGATGGTAGGAGTGGTGGAGCAATCAACTGCACTTTCTGCTAACTTCATTTTGAGACGCTCTGCAGACTGAATATTTTTGATTTCATCTTAATGCTGAAACCACAACTCCAGCAAAGTCAACCTGGGAATTGTGAGCCAGATGAAATAAGTGTTAATTTGGTAAATTCTTGTACAAGATTGTCTTTCATGATTAGTAACTGAGGTGTGGACACCAGGCCTGCTTTAAGGGATGCGTCTGTCACCATTAACAAGATTAGAGCACACAGGCTTTGGAACAGAGGAAAGATGATCTCCTAGTGTAGCTTGATGCCTTCAACACAATTTCCAGGGAATCAGCACATCTGTAAGCAAAACAGAGCAAGGACACGGTAGCTGAAACAGTGTGCAAAAGGAGTGCAGGAGAGCAGACAAGTCTCAAAACGTCTTTCCACCCTGCAGTGATGATCACCTGGCTAGTGCGGGGGGATGGAGCAGAGGGAAAGATAGGCAGACGAGGCTTTCCCACAGGTAAAAAACCCTTATGCCCTACAGGGAGACAAGAAGGCCAGAGCCTGGAAAAGAAAACAGGGACTTATATTATATTATAATCTTTGCCTTCAGAAATTGCAATGGTCATTGCACAATCTGTTGGACAAAACTGCACAGCTCAGGTAATTGTGTAAGGTGCAGTGCTCACACCTTCCCCTTTGTTTCCAGGAAAGAGATGGATGAGGAGATTGCACGCTGGAAAAAAAAGGCTCCTAGTAACAGAAACTAGCAACAAATTCAGCTCCAAAATGGTAGTTATTCCCCAGAAAATCTGAAGTACATACAGTTGCATTTCACTTTCTATGGGAGAGACTGTTGTCTGCTTAGCAAATCCAGATGGAGACGTAGGTGCAGACCTTGTTGCTAGAGACAGCAGAGACAGCGAAGGAGATATGTTGGTTCTGAGAACGTGCAGAGACCCTTTGGGCTAGGGCTGATTTGGATCTGGGCAGCCACTTCCATCTGAATTGGAAGTTTGCAAGTTGTTCTTACACTGTCAGTGTCTATGGTAAATATAAGATGTCAAAAGCAAAAAAAAAAAAAAAAAAAAGAAAAAAGAAAAAAAAAGAGAAAAGAAAAAAGAGAGTAAACTGTACATGGTGGAGGCAGAAAAAAATGAATGCAGGAGGATGAAAAGCAGATACCTGCGTGGCGTCCTGAATGATTCAGTCCTGAAAGAGCAAAGTGATTTATAATGCTTACTCCTTTTATTTTTTTTAAATGCTCTTCTCTCTAAATCTATTTATTGTCCAAATCCAGCAGGTTCTCAATGTCAGACTGACATAATGATAGCTTTCCTCTGTCAAGAGAGAGAAAACAGTTTGCTACATGCTTGCCTGACACTCCTCATTATCATCTGTGCAAAACGAGCACTAAAAGAGAAGAAGAAATAAGAAAAACTAACTCCCTCTTCCTGGAGTCATTCGTCAAGAGCTTTAGTTGCAAATGTTCCCAAACTTGCAACACAACCTCTTGAAACAAGAGCTGACTTCTTGCTAAATTCCAATATTAGTCACAGTTCTGTGGTCACAGCTCTTTGTTTTTAAATAGAAACCTTTCTCATGGCTGTGACAAGTTACTTTGTGGAGGTAAGAAAGGAAGGTGGGCGAGCTCAGGCTGCTGTTTGCCATCCTCCGTTGCAGGTGACCACAGAAGGCAGGGCCGCGGGGGAAGGAACAAAACAAGCTCTCCAGAGACTGACAAATGTAGGGGTTTCTGCAGGGTGAACAATGCAGGCAGTGTTACCCACAAATGAGACCTTTCAACACCCTTGGAAAGGAGAAAACTTAAAAAATTAAACACTCTACAGTGGGTTCCTAGTGGCTTACATTCACTCCCGGCTGTAGACAAACAGGCTTGCTTGTGTAAGCTTGTTAATGGGGAGAAATACATCTGATTGGTATGGTATTTGAAGATGATTAATGAGAGGGCTTCTGACAGGATAAACTTTCTTTCCTTTTATGTGTCCTTGGCTTTAGGCAGCACCTGCTCACTTGCAGCGACGTGCTATCAGGAGATCTGTCACTGGAGCTGGCCGCGTGCGTCAGCAGGACTTAGAGTTCCCACATAAGGTGATGCAGAAGGGTGCATTACTGTCCCTGATGGTAGCAGGAGGAGTTGGGGGTGCCCGGGCTTAGGGCAAAGGTCCCACCAGACATGCAGCCAGGTTCCCTGTGACCACGTGGAATAGTCATAGAAAGGCTCGTGGGGAACACGCAATCTCAGCCCCGTTCCTGGTGGTCTGTATTCACACCCACCCACCTCTCCTGACCACCGCAGCAAGGCTGCTGACTTCTAGGGGCTGGAGATCAAACTGTTCTCTCAGTTAATCCATACTGGAGCCCCCTGTGGAGGAGGCCTGTTCTGTTGCTGCTAGTGCCCCTGCCATCCCTGGTGTCAAATATGTGCAAGCCCTCAATATTTTGACTCTGGTCTCTATTGCACCCCAAATGACCAACCCAGGAGTGAATTCCTCTCCCTCCCCATCAAGGAGGAGTCAGGACTCAACCACATCCAGGGATACCAGGGTCTGAAAGAACTCTTCTGTCTCATGACAAGCCAGGGAAAGATAGGACCAGGAGAAGTGTAGCCATATAACAGGCTGTGATCTAAATCCAAACTTCCAGAAAATTTTGATTAGGGCTCAACAAGTCTGGTAATAGTTACTGAGAGCTACACCCAGAGGCATGCAGAAATCTCTGTCAGCTGTGCAACATCAACATCCCGTCTGAGCAAACGTGGCCAACAGAGCAGCCAGTAGAGTACATGTCTCAGACTTCTTTGCTCTGGTCCCAGGGGACAGTGCATTCACCTTTGCCTGCCCATCAACAGCAGAAACCAAAGGCCTCATGCTCAAAGGTCTTGTCTTCTTTACCCTTAGTAGCTTTCCACAAGAAACTTAAGTAGGTAGCACATATAGGTACCTACAATAGTTTTATTGTCCTTTTCCACCTTGCCTGCACTGCTAGGAGAACTGCAGATGAACAGAGCTACCCATGTATCATAGTGCTGAGGTGAGACCCTAAGGCTTAGTACAAAAATTCACAGAGTTTGAGGCTCAAACAATATGTTAAGCACCTTCTCCACCACCCACCATGGAGGAATACTGGCAGAAAAATCAGCAAAGACGTGAATGAGCATTTGCTAGCACCAACCCTCATTCCTTATCATTCCTGAAGTCAACAGCTGGGGCACCATCAACTCCAACATTACTGATTTCAGTCTGTGGGGATTCACTACTCTAATGTAAAAACAAGCCGTAACAAGACTAAAATGACTATGTTGACTCTGTAAATTTTGCTATGGTTAGGTCTTGGAGGCAAAGAAAATTTCTGTAACATTTTCACAACTACTTCTCAGCATATTTACTTTCTAACTAATTTATTATAATATTCTAATAAGGATAATTAATAACATTATCCTGCCAGCAAGAACAGGCTAGACCTTTCTCTGTTTTGTGGGTGATTTGTTCATGATGAGATGTTGGTAAAAAGCACTAAACTACACATGCATGCAATGTCTATTTCCAGTGTAAAGACAGAAGTGACCACTGGAAGTCAGAGTGAACAGCTGGCTTTTTGTATGAGAGATGACAAGACCACACCAGCTTGGAAGAAGAGAAACAGTGAAACAGGAACATCTTCTAAATGCTGCTTCAAGCACACCACTTGGTCAAGCAACACCTGAAGGGCTGGTAACATTCCAAAAGAAAGAAGCATCAAAGCTGTTACTTGGAGGCAGAGGAACTTCTTCTGAAGAGTTTCCGTGGTTTACTGAAATGATGCAACTCCCCCAAGCTCAGTCAGGATAGGCATACTGCACAGTGGGTAACATTTGGGACTGCTTTCAAAAGACCTGAGGGCAATTAAAAAAGAATAGAGTCCAACAGTGGGTGGGTGTATGGTGGAAATTTTCAAGCTGCCAGTTCAGCTTTTCACTCTTTCTCATTTGAAGATACGAAGTCCCTAAACAGTTGATTATTATCATCCAGAAGCTGATGATAACACTCCCAGGTTGCAGCAGCATGAATCCTTCTTTGGAGTTCTTGGAAAGGTAAGAGGTACCATAAGGGGTGCAGCACAGATTGAATTCTCTTCAGCTAGGCCATGTTAGTGGCAGTGGCCTCTCTGGCACTTGGGCTGGGTTCATGTCACGCTGTCCAGTCTGTGCTGGATGTGTCTGGCAGTTTTTGTGTACTTCCAAATGGGAAAATGGGTGGACTGGGCCCAGCAAAGCTGGTAAGGAGTGTGTGTTTGAGAGAGCTCTTCATGCTGCTCTTCTCTGCATGACTAGGTTGGTGCTCTGCCTGGATTTGGATATTCAAGAATAAAACTGCGAATAACTACACATTATCAGGAAGGCATTGAGCATAAGTGATGAGGTTTCCTAGACGTGAGCTTGCTCTGCACGTGCTCAGTCTGGGCTTTTGTGTTGTGCTCCAGTGATTGCACTTTGAAAAGCCAGTAGAAGTGAGGAGGCTGGGTCAAAAGACAGCAGTAGCCCTGACACAAGGGGTAGGAAGTGAAAGCTGAAATACTGACATTCATTTTTAAAATGCCAGGAAGCCTCTGTTCTCTGTAATGTATCTTCTCTGCCTCAACATCTCTGTTGCGCTGGAGTAGTTGCTGGAGTATTATAAAATAGTACTCTGATATTTGCTGGAGTATTATAAAATAATACTCTGATCATTGAGCTGAAGCAATGGATTTTCCTTGCCTGAGAGGAGTTCCAGTAATTGTAGGTGCAAAGGATTAAGTATAACAGATCAGGCTTAACATATGGCTGGCCACAGAACAACTGGGTTCAAAGAAGAAAATCTGTTACAGATAATGGAAAGTTAGAAAGAATCATTTCCAGAGACAGCATTTGTACAGTAGTCCTGGTTGCTCAACTCAAATTCTGCAGCTTTCACATGACAACACAGACACACAGTTACTGCAAAGCTCTGGGAAAAAAAAATCGTATGTCTCCTCTGAAAAATTCTTTAGAAGTTAAGTAGATATGTACATTATACCAATTATTGCTGAAACATAACAAAAAGATCTGTAAGTTGTCAATGTCTGATACAGTGCTTTCTTCTAGGCGAGAGTGAGGGAGCACTTTTAAGTTTCACAGGTTGCAAATTCATAAACTATAGCATTGTTACAATGGTAAAATGCAAAGACCAAGAAAACCATTGGGGAAATGCCTGTTTGAAAGAGCAACTGAAAATTGCTGGTGTGAGAATCTTACGGTTTTTTTTCTGGCACAAAATTAAGTAAAAATTTAGGAAAAAAAGAGTCTATTAGACCCATTTTTAACAAACATTAAACCTTAACTAAGAACAAAATGACCTGAAGAAATCATATGTTCAAAACGATCTGTTAATAAGGAAGTGCTGATTATATTAGTGTAGATTCTGTGATTCCTTGTGTTCTTTTGGTTAGCATTTAATATTGCAATTCTGCTCATGAAAGGAACTTTACATTTCAGACCTCTATGATAAGGTGCTAGTATGTTTCCAACTCCATTTTACTGTAAAGGTTTATGTTGCATATTAAAAAGGACATGGTAGTAGTTACCTTGAAAAGTGGTAATGCTGCCAGCAAGAAATCTTTTATGCAAAGGCAGTCATGGACTTCCTTAAGTACCACCCACCTGCCTTCAAGGTGCAACATAAGAAGCAAAGTAGAAAAAAACAACAGCTGTGGAGACAGTTGGAAAGTCAGTCACACAGGAGAAAGGAGCTGTATGCTGTGAAAGAAGCAGTCTCCCCAGGTGCACACATGAGGATGTAGGATGCTGACCCCATTGCTGTTGTGTGGGCTCTTTGCAGACTCCTGACTTGGGTTGCTACACCCATGCCAGAGACTGCTCACCTGGGTGTGGGTCACCTGGGAAGAATTTTACAGGCAGGATGAATGATGTAAGTAGATTTCTTAGCAGGTTTACGGCCAGTGTTTTGACTGCCCAGAAGAGGCAAGCCAGAATATGAAATCAGTGTAAGCAGAGAAGACCAGCAAAAACTGAAAACCAAGCCATACTTTTTACCTTGATCGTCCTCTTGGTTCCTGATGCTACCCTCAGCACCTGCTAAGGAGACCCAGACACAGTTCCTGGTAGCGCAGCATAGTCTCTGGTGTTCTGATAAACATCAAAAAACTTGAGAGGATTACAAGGACAGACTGTCAAAAATCTATTGTCCCAAGACTGCGAAGACTGTCTTTATTCTCAGATAATAGGAAACTTTTTGCATTTTTCTATATATTTGCTTAAAATGAAGACAACTGTACTTTAGGTGTCCATGTAACAAAAGCAAACCCACACTGTTAGTGAAGAGAATTATGATCTTCCATATTCAAAGAATGAAACTGAACATACCTCTTGTCAAATCTGACAAGAACTTTGCTGAAGTGTAATTCCTCTGCAGCAGCAATGACGTTCTGCTCTGAAAAGCTGAGATTTGTGTCAGAAAGAGCCCTGCCAGTCTAACAAAGAAAATGAAAGATAGGATCTGATTTCTGTACCTAAGCCCTTTCTCCTGTAACTAGAGCTAGTACGTTGCTGTGAGCTTCCTGGAAATGATTGAAAATGTGTGAAATGGAACTAGACCAGCCTAGTTTCCATGAGTGGTCAGAAATGTCCATCTGTGTCAGATGCATGCAGGCATCGCATTACAAAAGAACTAAGGAGCAGTGGCTCTGGTGACAGCCTAGTTTTAGTGTGGAAAGATCTAGTCATCCTATGGATTATCATGAGGGACTGAAGCAGTCCCTTGTGTTTCTTTTGGGGATAAAGCTTGAAATTTGGTGATTTACAGACTCATGACATTGGTTCAACAGGAGACATTTTACAGAGGTCTCCAAATCCATGAACAAGAAGTGTATTTGATTCTTACCTTGGAAATAAATTGAAGGCTATCAAATTAGAGCAAAAGCTTCAACCAGATGGCAATGGCAAACTGTGATATTTTTCTTTTGATAACCATTGTATGAAGATTCGTAGCTGTCTTAAACCCTGTGCATTTACAGCTGGACAGACACATGGGAATAGCAATCTCTGATCAAATCAAAATATCCCAGCTATCACTGCATCTGACCGTGAACAAACACAGATTCCGGAAAAGGAATGAGTTACAAGAACAAGCATGTAGTGATATTCACCAGAATAATTATTCAGCCTCCAATGAATTGTTCAGGTAATTTCTGAGTCAGAGGTGGTACCTTTGTATTTTACATACTTTCATGGATTTCTCATCCACGTTTGTCCAGCTGTTTTTTGAACTTGTTTAAATTTTTAACACCCATATTGTCCCATCACAACCTGTTTCACAGAGTAGTCCTGGTTTGCATGGAAACCAACTTCTCCTTTTTTTGTTTGGAATCTGCCATATCATACCCATAGTTTCTGTGTACAGACAGTATTACTTCAGACCTGTTAGAAAGTTAAGAAGGAAAACTGCTTTACACTTAACAAATACCTCTAACTACTTGAAGCTGACTTTAGAATATGTTTAGATATTTTTTAGCTGTCAACTTAATAGTTTTCTGAGCTTTTATCACTGAATATTAATCTCCACAGAACAGCAATGAAGAAGAAAGGGTAACAAAAGGAATGTGTACCATGTTTTAAATAGTGAAGCTGCAACACAGCAGACCTTTAAAAGTAATCCATTAGCAGAACTCCAGTTCTGCAGAAAAAAAGTTATTACTTTCTTCTTGCCCTATTCTGGAAGATGGCATCCTGTGAAATTAATAGGGAGCAAGATGAAGACACATAGAAGGCAGAAATACTACTGTACATAGCAGACTATCAGCCTGTGAAGTTCAGCATTCCATTAAATCAACAAGGTATCTTGTTTTTATGGGGTGGATAACTTTACGAGCAAAACAGCACATACTACAATAATAACAATGACAGCAAAATTCTGAGGAGATTGAGACTGCTCCCAAGGACCGGAAGGCAAAACTCTCTTGAGCACCACAGCTATCGTTATCTTGTTCTTCTTTTCCCTGTATATAGCTCAAAATGATCCAGCAATGTGCACTTGCAGCCCAGAAAGCCAACTGCATCCTGGGCTGCATCAAAAGAATGTAGCCAGCAGGTCAAGGGAGGTGATTCTGCTCCCCTGCTCTGCTCTGGTGAGACCCCAACTGGAGTACTGCATCCAGCTCTGGGGCCCCCAATCGAAGAAGGACATGGACCTGTTGAAGCAAGTCCAGAGGAGGGCCACGAAGATGATGGAGCATCTCTCCTATGAGGACAGGCTGAGAGACTTGAGGTTGTTTAGCCTGGAGAAGGCTCTGGGGAGACCTTATAGTGGCCTTCCAGTATCTAAAGGGGGCCTACAGGAAAGATAGAGGGACTCTTTATCAGGGAGCGGAGCAATAGGATGAGGGGTAATTGTTTAAACTGAAAGAGAGTAGATTTAGATTAGATATTAGGAAAAAATTCTTTAATGTGATGGTGGTGAAACACTGGAAAAGTTTGCCCAGAGAAGCTGTGGATGCCCCATCCCTGGATGTTTTCAAGACCAGGCTGCATAGGGCTTTTAGCAGCCTGATCTCGTGGGAGGTGTCCCTGCCCATGGCAGGGGGTTTGGAACTCGATGATGTCTAAGGTCCCTTCCAACCCAAACCATTCTATGATTCTATGATCTATGATCTGTGAGGCAAAAGCACTCAAACCCACCAGGATAGGTTTTAGTAGCAAACCTTCTGGAAGCTAATGCTAATTATGAAAAGAATACTTTCTCTACTGATCAGCTAGGGCAGACTCCTTCAAACATCACTGTTGTTGTCACACTCTGAATACTAAGATCATGCTTTAGAAAGTGCCAAAACTGAACAGCAAGGTCTTAGACTGAAAGTTTGCCTGTGGTTTACTGGCACATATATTCCCCTGATGCCTTAAAATCAGGTCTTACCTAAGCCCCCATGCAGCAGAAACCTCTCTTCCCTACCCTCAACATGTATCAAAGTTCTGAAATAGTTAAGCAGACCAAGTGACACATGGGTGTTTGCCTCTGTTTTGAAGTTTAAAGGAAGGAAAAAACCCTCCATCATGTGCAAATCCTATGCGAGTTCCTGCAGGCACAGCATACGGGTGAAAAAGCCCTTCCACATCTGTGTTTATTATGACAAATACCATTTAATCTCCCACCCTGCATTGCAAGTGCTGGTTATTTTTAACAATATGACAACAAAGAGGGGAAAATGGAAGGTGTGTCCCACCCTCCACCCCTATGCCATTATCTGAAGAGCTACTTTAAGCAAATTACTGTTCTGGGTTATCTGTCAGCTCTCCACTGTCGATGTCAAACCAAAAAGAAAGGCAGGAGACTAGCCCTGTGTTCTTTACATCTGAATTAGTAAATGCTTTCCCAGCAATGTCAGCAGAGGGATGAGAGAAGTCAACTGTTAATAGACAAACCCCCTTAAAGAGAAGGAATGCAGTAGCAGGCAGGTAAACTTAAGCCTTAATTAACCGATTCCATCTGTTAAATTTCCTCACCTCAGAAATGTAGGACAGGAGAGAAAACTCAAGTGGAAAAGGGAAAATCAAAAATTCTCCATTTGCTCTGAGTCCTCATACCCAGTTATGGGTACAACAAACAGGCAGCTGTAGCCAAAAGAATCAAGTGCCAGATATCGTGTAAACCTTTGCATAGTGGGAATGTCTATATACTGAGGTGGTTTAAGTGGAAATTTGGGGAAAAAGAATTACTGTGTGAAAAACTTTTGGTTTCCATGGTGTATTGTGCTGTATTATTTCTATAGAATCTGCTGTGCATGGACCAGGTATTCTAATCCGTCCCATTGTAAAATACCAGAATAACTGTTGCTTGGGTATCACTAGAAGTCTGCACTCCTGCCTATTCAAGAGCTGTCTGCTCTAGTCGACCTCAAAAGGCTCACTCCAAGACAAGATTGGTGTCCTTAAGACAAGAGGATGAACAGTACATACCTGCACTTCCTGATGCTTGGGCTGAAGAGGCTTCAGCCCAGACCTGACATCCTAGATACTGGTCATTGTCTGACTCAGAAGCTTTGCAAAGCTATATTTTTCAATATTTAAAGTGTCTTTATTTAATAGATCTGTTCAAGGCATTAACAAAATCCTGTACCAGATGCTCTGGGAATTTTAGGACTCTCAGTTTAGGATAGGTCTGGGTCTTCTTCACTGCATGAAGAACCTTCTCAGCTTCCATACAATTTGGCCTATAAAGCCTAAATTTTACATGGTTACTCTTAGACACTAGAAACTCTTATGTAAATTTTACCTCCCAGCACTTCTGTATTTATTCTCAATCTATCCTTTTAACAAATAAGAGGAAAAACCACGCAAAATTACGCAGTGAAGTTGTCCTCTTCAACACACAGTGAACCATTTATCTTCTCCGAATTTCGTATTTTGGTTCACCTGTGGAAATTAAGTACTCCTCCAGGAATTTTAGCCCACGATATCCTCACCAACAACACGCACCACCTAGGTGTCAGGCTTGACGGTATCTGCCCTGTCTCTCCCAGTCAACACTTCTTGGGCAATGTCAGCCATTTGTGGGTGCAGAAGGCATGGGAATGCCTCAGCCCCACCATCCAGCACAGCCTTTCTCCTCCCCTTACACCAGCGGTTAGAAGAAGTGTCACAGGGATTTCCTAATGGAAAGTGAACCGTAAAGAAAATGCAATGAAGCATTTTCTCATCATATGTGTAAATTTCTTTTCATAAACCTGAGCTGTGCAGTCTAGTCTCTTCGACAGAGTCATGATGCATAGTTAGCCCCAAGAGAGACGAGGCTCGGTGTTAGCCATGAAGCTACACCTCCCTGTCTGACACAAACCAGTATCTTTCGCTATATCATCCTAACTCAAGGAACCTTTCAGTTAGAAATGAGATTATGTCATGCCTCCTTTCAGAAAGGAAACTAGTTCTATTGCTCTTGAAGGTCTATCAAAAAAGTCTCAAAAATATGCTACCTTGATTGGCTGGTATTTCTCCCCATACATGTATTTGCTCTTTCATTAAAGTCACTAGACAAATTAGATAATTGCTTTCTTCATTGCAATTTGGAGAATTATCATATTTGTTTATATTTTTAGCTTCAGAGGCTATCTAGATTTCCTTGCTTTCTTTTAGAGGTGTGATATTTCAAAATTAGATCTTCCCATGCCCGTAACAATGTCCAGTTTGCTTGGGAAAAAAGAAAGTTAAAGTTTTCTTTTCAAATTCTTAATTGAATTACTTTATACTTAAAAGTTTTCTGGCAGTTTAGTGGGAGCATTTTTGGGCACTCAGACCAGTCTGGTCTATAACCAATTTTGTGAAAGAACACTGAACTGGAAAGAAATTGAAACAGGATAATTTATTCACACAACACCACTGAAAACTTAAGCCTTTCAGTAACTGTTTTTCATAGGTTCTAGGTACACTGGTAACTTCAGACAGTAAACTACCCAAATTGCATGACAGAAACTCTTTCCTTTTGTTTTTCTACTCTTGAGTTTAGACAAAAAGCACTGGATATTTCTTCAGTTTCTATGAAACAGAAAACATTTTCCTTTTTCCTTTTTCTTTTCTTTTTTTTTTTTTCATTTTCTTTTTTCTTTTTCTTTTTTTCTTGTTTCTTTTTTCCTTTTTTCTTTTTTCTTTTTTTCTTTCTCTTTTTCTTTCTAGTCTTATGATTCAATTGTGTTTGCTGCATTAAACAAAAAGCAAGCCTGTTCTAAGGTGAGACATAGAAAATCCTTAATCAAAAGAAAGAGCAAGTCTCTTTAAACATGAAGTAAGCTGGCTTCTAAATGCTCAGACTTACACAGGTGTAGGGCAAAGCATGACCAGCAAGCAGAGTGAAGCAGGAAAATGTTGCAGGGCAGAGTAGATGCTAGAACTGAAAAGTGTTTTGAGCTCTTACACTGAGCTGCGCTTTCTCCTTTTTATAACACCTCCACAAAAGCCTTCTCTGAAAGTGGAGTACCTTTACTTTAAGTGGTGTGAGTTCTTGTGCTAATGTGGTTTACAAAGGTAAAACTATTTGATCCATAAAACGATTCATATAACCAGCTTATTTTAGCCTGATCGTGGCTGAGTGACTGTCTAGACCACTAAATCAAGTGCCTGACCATAGCGAAATCACGAGAACAAGTCTCACTGACTTCATCAAGGTTCATGTTTTATCAACAGGTTTTCAGTTTAAAGGTTTTACCAGATCAAAAGGGAGAAAAGTGCTAGTAACCTTTAAGAAATTCTGATGAATACACTGTGCCTTCTAGTGATGTACAAGCATCACTAAGAAGCAAACCTTTATGAGAAAGAAAATCTAAGGCGTCTTTTCCCGGACCTGGTTATGTGTCTCTGGCTTAGAAAGTTCTGTAAATATCAATGTGAAAAAGTACCTAAATACTATTGCAGGCATGTATGGTGGAATGAAACACTTTGAAGGCTGCTTTCTGAGTCAGTGTAGTGAGAGAACACTGGGACAATCTTCTTTCTGGTGGAATTGCTGCTGAACGCATTTCCTTACACATAAAAGCAAACTACTGAAGAGAAACCTTGCTGACTAGCCACTTTCACTGCTGCATTTTTCTATGGCATATTTCACTGTTAAAACCCAGTTAAAGGAGTGTTGCAGACATGGTAAGCTGGTTGGGCTCTCTCTAAATGTACACAAAATATACCTGAAGACCTGCTCAGATAGGAAATAATGAACTTTGGCCAGAGTTTTGTTTTGTTAAGGAAACACTTTAATTAATGCTAGCTGTTTCTATGCAACTAATTAAAACCTTGCTATGGCAATATTTTCTACAGCTGTAGCTGAGTTCCAGTCTTCAAAAATGTGGAAAGGTACTTCTGTATGTAATAGTACCACAACATGAGCTCTTGGGCAAGAGACTGATATTAGGGTCCTTGCTCCCATTTGGAAGAGTACTTCAACTCCTCTCTACCACTTCTCCCTGACTTTCTCATCTGCAGCACCATTAATCCCTCCAGAACAAGACAATGATGAGGTTTATTGTAAACCCTGTGGGCTCTGGGAGAGAAGAATTGTGTATACTGAGTGTTTTGCTAAGCCCCTGAGAGAGGAACAATGAAACAGGGATCTTGTAAAGGATTTATGATGCCTGGGATTAAGGAAATGTGTGAATGCTCTTGCTTAACTAGTCTGAGGTAAGAGAAACATGTGGAACACTTCAGTGCAGCATTACTAATGTTTCAGTGCAGGTGCTAAATAAAACAAATACATATATCAAAGCTCTTGTTCCAGGCTTCAAACAGACAAACAGAGTGAAACATGTAGTTCAGAAGTGAACTTAGGAAACCATTCCAGCGACTATAAACACAATGACACTTCCTAGGCTGTTATGGGGATATCAGCTGCATTCCCATTTACGACTGTACCTGGCTTCACTTGCAGGCACAGGGATCCCATCCCAGCAGTCTCTGGGCAGCAGTTTTCGTCACAGGCTGAAGGACTGGAGGTATGTATCACTGAACAACTAACCAGAGGATGGATCCCATTGTTAATCTCTTAGCTCTGAACCTGTTACATTTAAACTCTTGCTCTGTCTGAAGCATTCTGGAAGACCTTGCAAAGGTTATTTTGTCGTTGTGTTCCGTCTCCCAAGCCGTATTCCGAGTACCTTTTTGAGTAGGAAGGTACCAATAGACCATTTGGCTTAATATCAGGAATGACAAGGACCACAGAACATTTCCCTGTGTCTCTTGCACCATCTCACCACCGAAGCAATATTTTAGGATAATACATAAAATTGTCCTCTTAATTGCAGGCGTCTAGAGATTTGACAGTATGATGTAAATGGGAAGATGTCTATGGCACTTGTAAATCTATTTGCTCTATCTGAGGCAAGAGCACCAGCTCCTTGCTCGCCGTCAGGTCTGCACTCATCAGCCAGAATTTGAAAGTTTGCAGTCATCAGATTCTTGTTATTTTGTCTTCTGCAGGTGCTGGACTATAATAACAGCTTTGCCAGTGCTGCATCAATCAGCCCCTGATCATTACTAGCAATTACTTATTTCTGATGTTATTGTTTTGTACCCTTGCTTTTGAGCCAAAAGATACACCTCTCTGCTGAAGGTATGGTAGAGCAAAATCAGTGCTCACAGTCAGGTCACAACTGCTGGAAACATCACTGTTCTTAAGTGTGATTAAAAGGCAGCAAAGGCATCTGTAACTGGAATTTACAAATGCAAACCCCTGCTGACAAAGAGGAGAGCATTTCAACAGCCTGAGGTTACGCAGCTTCCTGCACGATCATTCTTCCTCCTTCATAGCCACCATCTTGCTCTAAGCCTTCTCCTTCCTGTATACAAAAGCTGTGCTGCACCATTCCTAAGTGATGAAAGTATGAACTCTTGTAGGCCTGACATAAATGCTGCAGCTGAGCTGATAAAAAGCTGGCCTGATGTGCTTTTATTAGGCAACAGAATTAGTGGTGGTTTCAGAAGTTATGTTTTCTAAACTACTGGAGAAAACATGTGTTGCATATTATAGTGTCCCTTCTGCTACTGGGGTCTCTCTTATTGTGCATGACGCAATGCATATATATGTACATGCCTTTTCAGAGTAAAACGATTTACCCACTGTTAATGGTGAAATTGTCCTTCTAAGTAATGTTTCAAAGGAGGGGGTGTATGGGATAATATAAGAGGTACCATCTGCTCAGGTTCTGTCCTGAAAAACAGACGTGATAGTCCTGATCAAAATGCTACTCATAAACTTTTCCACCATCTGGCTGTAGTAACTGTTGAACACAAGTGTTCTACAGAGCCATGAACATCTTGCTCGGTAAAAGCAACAAGATGTCACAAAAGCACTAAAACTGACATTTCTGCAGACGCAGCTGCACTAAGATGGGGCACATACCTGAGACAGAAACAGCTAAAACTTCCTTCACATTCCTAGTCCTTGAAGTTAGAAAACGTGTTATTATCTTGTGACAGGAAGAACTGTTATAGCAGACCCCTCTTTTCAGTCCGTAGAGTGATTTTATGGCATTGAAGGAACTAGATAGTATTTGATTTTTTTATACCATGGGAGCCCATCCATTTGAAAGCTAATCACCTAGTTTTATTTAGTGAGTGTAGAATAATGTCTTTCTGGGCAAAACTGACAAGTTTTGTTTCTGGCTGTTCATTTGATACTCCCCCCTTTTAAACTGAAAAGTGATATGTGATTTCAACTTGCTAACAATGGCTCCTGCAATAATCATGTGATGTGTCTGACACGGTGTCTGATGTATAGCTTTTTGGCATTGGTTTTGTAAGGCAGTCTCCTGAATCAAAAAATACCTGGATTGGTATTTTGTCTGGTCTTTGGATTTTTACAAGTAATTTGTACTCAATAGATAGCATTTTACTTGCCTTTCCCCCATCTTCCTTGCATGCTTATTAGATGTTATTATGCCAAAAAAGAGGCATGAAAAATATCAGGAAAGCTGTGTTCCAAGTGAACTCTGAGAAAGTATCAAACAAACCTATAAAATAAAGTCTCAATTTGAGATGGATACACTGTGTTGTGACTCTGGCTGGGAGGCCTGGAAAAAGAACTGTTTGCTGTGCTAGGGTCAGGGAGATTCAGAGCTGCTTCTCCCAAGGAACAAAATACCTATCGTTACAAAGCCTCCTTAGCTGTTATTATAAATAGTTCCTGGCTGTACTACAGTACCATGCAGAAATGCCTAAATAAGGTCTGGGTGCTGGACAGATGTTGTCTGATCTCCCTCTTGCCTTGCATATGGTGTATTTTTCAGAAAGCCATTTAACTTTTTTGTTGGTAATGACAAATGTTTAAAACATCAGATTTTGCTGGTTTACATCCTTTCTTGGTACCAGACCTTCTGATGTTGCAGTTGCAACGGGCTGGGGAGGGGGAGCGGGTCTTTCTGTTGCCCCTAAACCAGATCCTATTAATTAAGTGTGAGGGCTGCTTTCAGCCTAGAGTGCCCTTGTTCTGGTCTCCTGTTTCCTCTCCCTTATGTCCTTGTCTTTTCTCCCTTGCATTCTTTTGAATCCCTGCTACCCTCACCTGTCCCTCCTGGGCAAGCAGCCCATTTCCCAAAGCACTTTGGATCCCCAATGTTAATGTGCATCTCTTTGTTCCTGCTGCTGGACAGGGGTTGCTTTTATTTATATATATATATAGTTATAGTTATAGCTATATAGTTATATATATAAAAATAATGTATATATGAAATGTTTATATTTTTATATAAACATAAGTATCTAAATATATAATAGGGCCTGGTTAAACAGCTAATCCCAAAGTGATCAGGAACAAAGAGACAGAGGTGGGAAGAGTAGGTAAGACATCTTCAATGTTTCACAGGTTTTGCAGGCTCTCCCACCGCTCATGTGGCACCGAGTTTTTGGATAAGACACTGTCTTTGAAATGAAGAATCTTCTGCTGTTCCCTTCCCCCATCAAAGGAAGGGGATTAATCTATCTTCAGTAACAAACCTCAAAGGCAAAATCAAAGATTAAGTCTCAGGTAGGATATTGATGGCAGTGGGTCTACTGGAACTAATGACTACTACTGTTTGGAGGAAGGCATACAGACAGTGGTCTCTGAGAGATAATCAGGAAGAAAAATGCCACAGAAAGAAAGTACAGAGGGACCTCCTTGAGTCTAGTCTGGAGATATTCTCTATGTTGAGAACAAAGACTATAGGACCAGATTGACAGCAGGGCATAGTACCAGTCCCATGAAAAAGTAAGTTCTCTGATGGTCAGGCACCTCTAAGTAACATTTCCTCCCTTCGTTAACTTGGGCATGCCAATTTCCCTACATATGTAATAGTCTTCTTCTAGCAGTGCCTTCAACAGTGTCAACCAACTAAGAAGCTACTTCAAACCCTGCTTCACCCCAAAATTACAAACTGACACAAGGAGGCATTTGAAGCCAGCAAGATTGCAGTAACTAGTACATAAAAATGGGTGCTGTCAAGTTTCCCCATCACCTCTTGAACAAAACATGCACTCAAGTGGCCATGGTTTTGCCACCAGAGCTGACACGTCCTTGGCTTTGGCCTCTGGATCTCCTGCTTCTGGAATGTGAAAATTTATGTGGTCCTAACCTGAGTGAAGGGTTTGGTGTATTTAGATCAATAACGTTGTCTTATATTGTTTTTCCAACATTGAAAGATTGTATTCTTCCTAAGAGGAAGGGGACTTACTTAGTGAAAAGATCAGCTCTAGGCCACAGTAGATGGAAAATCAGACTACTATCTTTGCTTCTTATTCTCATAGCCTCTTTGGGAAACAAATTTTCCTTGTTTGACTTTCCTAGACTGCTTTCCTGACAGGCAGTACTCTAATTGTACAACAACCCTCTAAATTAGAAGCTGGTGAGCTGATGAAGCAACTTTGCATCTGACAGTTTTATTTTGGCTCCTAAACAATTGTCTTTTTTCTCATAAAACATAGATGACGATTGTGCTGCAGAGCTATTTTTTTTGTCTTGATCTTTTTATTAACCCATCTGATGTATTTCTTGAGGAAGTATTTGTGTCAAAAGAGATTTGAATTGTTTCTCTCCTCAAATGCTTTAAGGAGGTTTCTTTTCTTAATCGCTCTGCTTTAATGAAAGATAAATTGTAATCCCAATTAACTCCAAGAGTGAAAGTGGCCCTGACAAAGCATGTTCTTAAGTACTTGGCTGAGTGGGGGCCAAATAATCAATAATTTCTGTCAGGTATCCCTCAAAAATGAATCATTCTGTTCCCAGATAATTTATGTTAATTGATTTGTATTGAAAGTTTCATAGGTAATCTCTAAATTATGGCAATACAATATGCCACGGAAATGGCTGTTTGTGCTTATCCATATGAATTAAAAAAAGAAGCAAGACATATAAGCAGGCTGAATCCTCAGATTTCAATAATCACTAGAAGCAGACAGGGTGAAAAAAACAGCACTAAAAGAAAGCCACAAAAAACTACTCCCTGCAAACAAACTTTCCTTGTGCCTACAGTTGTCATATACCTAAGAATTAGATGGAGGATACAGCGTCTGCTCACAGGAATATGTTCAGAATACAGTACTACTTAAAACCTTTTCAGGAGCAAAAGGGATTAATCTGAATTTGACATGATGCTTTTGCTCTTTATTACCTGTGGTCATTGTATGTGTTTTTTTCCAAAGTAATTCCAATTATCTTTGTGATAAAAATATTGACTTTTTGTTGTGTAGCTTTTATATATGGTGTATCAAGTGGTTGCCAAAGACCAAAAACTGTTCAGTGAGGAAGCAGTATTTAGCTTTGCTTTTTGCTAAAGTTCTCATCCTTTCCCTGTCATACATAACCCTCAAAATGTAAATGAATCATCTGAGCACTGCCAAACAATATAGGTGTTTTTTCCACCCAAAGCCCAGCAAGAATGAATGTGAACTCAGGCCAGCTAGGAGCATTATTTGAGTCCCTGTGGCTCAAGAAGGACTCCAAATTCCTTTCTGAAAACATTATTGGGTTGATGATCTTGCTTGAACAGGGCCTGGCATTTCTCTGACCTTTCTCCATGTGGTCTATCTGCAGTCTTACTAATTTAATTCCTTTAGTAGGCCAAAGGATCTGTACTGTGAGACTTTCTCATGCATTACATACTTTTCAAAAACAAATCTAGAAATAATTTTACTGAATACAATACATTTGGTAAGAGAATATTCCTCCTGCATGGGAACAGAGCTCTGGTGAGTCATTATTAGCATATTATGTCATGAGACATTTCTCATGATAATTACAGATTTGTGTCAATAGCAATTTTATTAGCATTTATTGTTTCTTTTTTTTAAGGAAAATATCTGCTTAATAATTTCTGTTTTACTGTCTCTCAAAATGTCTTAATAAAGAAAAGATATTACTTTTGGTGCAGACTGTATTGCCTCTAAACACTATTAATTTGGATTATTCTTTAATTTCACTAGTAGTTTGTATTGAATTGATCTTTTTTTCATGACCAAGCTGAAAAGCTATCAAACAGAAGTAGCAACAGTAACAAATGAAAGTACAACAAGATCTATGCAAATTATTTTATGCTGGGTTATGAAGGTGAAAGAAGAACTACCTTTTCTATTAGCTTTACATGTTGCAATTGCTACCAAATGGAGAAATATCAGAGCTCCCACATTGGACAGATGGCTCCCAGAAGTATGTGGTGCCTGTGGAAAAAATGACTAGTCTTACGAATGGCTCATACACCAAATATTTGTACACTCGGCTTCCTTTCATTACATACTTCCAGAACACCAGTTGGTCTAAAAAGCCACCCTCTTTTTTCTCTTGTTGAGGTTACTTTGTAATGAAATTAATCACCACGTGTTAAATTCACAGTGTGCAAAAAAGGTACTTCCTTGGTTAGTGTCAGAAAGGGAGAAAAAAGATAAGTCAGTGGATCAAACCATTGATTAGATGGACAAAACTCCTTTTCGCTTCAAGAAGCAGAGGGTTTATCAAACCTGAATGGTACCTACCCATGCACAACAGAGCAGGAGTGGGAACAGTCCTTAGCAAGACTACCGGGCTACTGGGTTAGCGTGTCTGCATGCACAGCCCCAGGCTGGTTGCCTAGGACTGGCTGGCACACAAAGCTTCAAGA